>NW_027437185.1:1557500-1655000 GCF_033239565.1 Halichoeres trimaculatus
TTGCAAAAAAAAATATGATTTCTATTTTATTTAAATTTTTTAATTTGCCTAGGGAAGTTCTACTTGTATTGTACACTGGGCTTGACTTTAACTTCAAACTGTCGGACAAATCTGCAGTGAAACAACTTGAAAATCACCACAGAGGTAGGTGGAGATATGTTCAAGTAGAATCTGGTGGAGTTTGCTAAAAACAATATGATTTCTCTTTTATATTAATTTTTTATTTTGCCTAGGGAAGTTTCACTTGTATTGTATACTGGGCTTGACTATAACCTTAAATTGTCAGAAAAATCTGCAGTGAAAAAATTGAAAATCACCACAGAGGTATGTGGAGACATGTTTAAGTAGAATCTGGTGGAGTTTGCAAAAAACAATTTGAATTCTATTAAAAATCAATTTTTTAATTTACCTAGGGAAGTTTAACTTGTATTGTATACTGGGCTTGACTATAACCTTAAATTGTCAGAAAAATCTGCAGTGAAACAACTTGAAAATCACCACAGAGTCAGTTGAGGTCATGTAGAACAAGAATCTTGTGGAATTTGTAGAAAACAAAAATATTTTATATATTTATCTGTATAGATCTATCTATATATATATATATATATATATATATATATATATATATATATATATATATATATATATATATATATATATACATATATATATATATTAGTTTATTTTGACCAATTAAAAGAATGATTTAATTACAAGTACATGTTTACCAACAAATGATATGATAATAGCAAGTGAAACACATTTCTTTACAGATTCCCAAGTTGCCGAGATGTACCTGAATGCACCACAGAGCCACTGTAAAGCTTTACCGTACAAGGAGGTTCAGATGCGCACGCGAGTTTTAAGCGTAGATAGTGCGACTGAGGGTGCGTCTCAATGTGTTAACTACGTGCTTCCTCCGTCCTATCTCCGCCACGACACCGGAAGTACTTTCCCAGTCGCCATTTTGAAGACTGTCCCAAAGCGATAATTGCGCTCAGAGGAGAGAGGAGACTGATCGGAGGAGGTATGATCGAGGAGACACAAGAGCCGGCTTTGTGGAAGTCTTTTCACTAACCGACACGCCCCCATAAGGAATATCACTCTCTGATTGGACGCTGCAGCGGCTCAGACTTCACATGAAACTTCACAAAAACACAACAGAGTTTAATGAGAGAAAAGACGAGCTGAGGACAGGCACAGAGGATTGTTCAGGAACTGATCATAAATCTGGTAATAAAGTGTTTGCTGTGAGTTTAAAGCACAAAACACTGAACACAACCATCATGAAATCAATATAATCAGAGGATTAATACAGAAAACTGACTGATCAATAATATCTTCCTGAGACACAATAAGGTGGGTTATATTAATATATTAATATAACTCACCTTATCTGATCGTGAACTCTGAAGCTTCAGAGTTCACGATCAGATGGGCTCAAGGTAAAGGATAAATAATTCATAAATAATCTCACAATTACGCATTTTACTGGTAAAGGGATCCGTGTTCTTCGTAACAGCACACAGAATAAACAGAGAGCAGGTTTTCTTCATGGTAACGTGTGTGTTTAACAGGTTAAAGGAACAGACAAAGCACTGTTACTGTTTCTGTTTGATCAGAGTTATTACAGCACACATGCCCAGACGCACAAACAGCTGTTAGAGCTGACTGACAGATGATCCAGAGGTGATCAGCTGATGCCATCATCACTGAAACACGTCGCTTCATGTGACGCTCCGAAGGACAGGATGTCCCATTGCTCTAAAAACCAATCTCCTCCGTTCCTCTCTCCTCTCTTCATTTCCTCACGTCTCTCCCATGCATCTCTGGTGGGAGGGACTAAGACGCAAGAGAACGACGCAAGTGGAGGAAGGAAGGATGGAACTTTGGAGCTTTGAGACGCACCCTGAGTGTTTCCAAAGCGCAGCTGGCGTGACCGCAGTATGCAGTAAAGGGATGGACACCAACGGCGCCACGCGGGAAGTTAAGAAGCATTAAAGCCTCAAGCATTCTCTCGTGCGTCATGTTTGTACGGAAAGCATTAGGTTCTTAAATATTATATTGAGAAGTAATGAAGAGATACTGCTTCATCTATGTAACTGTATAATCCTAAGTGTCCCTTTAATATTCGAAACCCACTCTTATTACGAACATGCAGAAAAACCAAATCACTGTCACACACTCTTAAGATCAGATGAAATGATCAAACTATTAAGTTAAATGCAAACTTCCAGTTTACTGAACATTTTTAAAATAAACATTATAACATGTAAACCAACAATAAATCATCATTTCTCCTGAAATCTGTCTTTTCTCAGTTTCTTAACTTAAAATAATAAGTTTCTTAACTTGAAATAATAACCCATGTAAGGGGCCCTCTTACCACATACACACTCACACCAGCCGGGTTATAAAGTTTAGAAAACCCTATAGTTGCAGGCCTGCGGTGAGGCCCAAAACTTAATGGCCGCTTCACTCTAAGAGCAAACCAAAATAAAATAATTCTGAGCTTGTAGTTCAGTCAGTACTTACAGCCTCCAGTCCAAGTTCGTGAACCCAAACCGTGTCCTAAGATTCCATCCTCCCACTTTGGCGAATGCAGGAATAGACTTTAGCAAGCGATGTCAAGGAAAGAAAAGATAGAATCCACACTTTGCACTCTTCTAGCAGTCTATTAGCACTTTGACTACGACCAATCTTCATATCCAGTCCGGAATGACGAGAGAGAAGTCTTCACAGAAAGCTGAGTGAGCAAAACTAGTCCGTTGGCGGCGCTACATCCGCTAGACTAGCAAATGCTACATGCTACGGTGCTAAACTGCTTCAAAAGTTCTTTAAACAACCTACTGCAGGGCAAACTCCGGGGCAGAAACTATCTATAGGTAATCCAAAAGCAATAGACGAGTGTCCATTGACGACCGTTGAGCTAAAAGTCCAGAAAAGTTTTCAAATTACTCAAAAATAGCAGCCACATGGCAGATTCAACTTGCGTCTCTCCAGGTCAAGCTAGCGCATCCCACTTCTGGTTTCTTAGTAAAGCCAATACAAAAATGATTGGCAAGGGTCGTGTACACAGCACTTCCTTTTAGCTCTTTCACAATAAAAATAAAATAAAATACATGAAAACATTTTGTATTTCACTCGTTTTTAACAGATACTCATCACTCGTTTTTAACTGATACTCAGGTACTTTGAACAGCTTTTAAACCTTTTCAACACATACATGAAATACAATTTTAACCATATTTATACAACTTTTAACTAATTGATTCCTTTTAATCTTTTGAACTGTAACATCTCTTATGACATTGTGACTGTTTTATTTATTTATTGACACATTTGTCTGGGTTACATGTTGATCAAAATGAATTATCATGGGTCTCTGTTGAATTGTCTTCCTCCCCATGACATGTAGTCATTAGTTCATCACATAAGAGTTTACATGCAAAAGAGTTGAGCAACTTATCATAATATCTCAAACACCTTTCCACACAAGTCCATCGGACTTTTTTTCTAAATCTGTTTTTTTCTAAGTCAGGATTGGTAAATTGCTCCCTAGTCAATCTTGACTTTCTCTAATGAATGGAAATGTGTAAAGCATCAGATCAACCAATGGTCAACCAGTTTTCTGATAGTGCTAAATAGTTTAAAGGTGCATAAACCATCAACTGGCAGATATGTATGTGTACTTTCTTCTGTACAGACAGTAGCAACAAATTTCCTGTAAAGGGCAATAAAGGTCCATCACACCTGTGGACCGTGCTCTCAATCATAAGCTTACAACGGCTAAGGTTGGTTGAGGGATGCAGCCAAAAGCTGGGAGAACAACTGTGCCCTCAATCATTCAGACTTTTTGTGGAAAGAGAAGATCTTTGTTGTGATGTGGATGAGAATTTCTGGCCCAACAAACAGAAACATAAGGAGGTGTAGGAAGACTGCACTACTCTGTAATTCCAACAGCACTGCATGAACAGTTTTCCCTAAAGAGACTGTCTTTATATGTTCATCACAATGATGGGGAAGGTCAACAGAGTGCAGCACAAACAGTGAAATTAAAAATGTGAATATTTTCCAGTCTCTTGTCATTCAATCTCCCACATACACTTAGATGTAACTTACAATTCCCATTAAGTGTTATCAAAGCTTTGGGCATAGTTTACATCAGAACTTCCTTCCAGAGGACTCTGTTATGCTGACAAAATGACTAAGCACTTTAACTGCTCTGTCAATACACAGACACAAGGACTCATCATTCTGATGCACTGGCATATTCATTGACACAAAAATTTACTTTTGAGGGATGAACTAAGGATTTTTGGAACGAGACTGGTATTTGCAGGTAATCGATGGTGTTTTGCTATTTGAACAAAACCAAAACAAATTCTGAAAAATGTACTTACTGTTTTGCACTTGGCAATGATGATTCGAGAAATGTACCAAAGCAACTGAAAAAAACGTAATTCTATTTCCACATTTAATTGAGTAGTATATATATATATATATATATATATATATATATATATATATATATATATATATATATATATATATATATATATATATATGGGTCATTAGCATACTGGAGGACATTCTAGCCACCCCCCTGAAATTTCAATAATCCCTGAAGAAAATACAAAATCATGCAGTTGTTGTAAGATTTACTTGTCCTGAGACCAAATTTACATAAATTGAGAGAAATAATAGTTTTTTTTTCTTTCTTAAAATACCAAATAAGTTTGGGGTACCCCTCTAATATGCGCTTTTTTTTCTTGTCACCCGCCCCTGGTGACCAAATTGAACTCCTGTTAAAACTGTTAAAATGGCTTTTAAAACTAGTTTCTTCTGTATCATTTTATTCGCAGGATATCTGCGAATAAAATGATACAGAAGAAACACTCTTGTAAGATGTGGAAACATGTTTGTCAATCAACATAATATTTTTAATGATTATTATTGTGCAAGAAACCCGTGTCCCCCAACTTGCACGCAACCCTGTTACCTTAAACCTTTTAGCATTTTAGAAGAAGAAGAAATGTGTTAGTCACATGCTACACTGATACTGACATCATAAGAAAGTCTCTCAACAGCATGGTTAGAGCAAAGGTATGTGCGGTCGCCTTTTTTTTCAGATGTTTATAAGATTTTCAGCCTTGTTTGAATGTCTCACTTACCTAAAGCAATCCTGTTACCCATATTTCTAGAAAAATATAAATATTTAGACATTAAATTTTTTACTTGTTTACTCATGTAGGTTTGTCCTATTGGTAAATGCGAACAGCCAGCCAAATAGCTAGCATGGATTACTGAGAAAAAGCTACAATTAGCATGGATTTGCAATCCTGTTACTTGCAATCCTGTTACCGGGATTTGAGTAACAAGGTTGCATCTCCTCAGTTTACACCTAATCAACAAACTGTTATTTATGGTTCAGTATTTATAATGTAAATTAATTTAGTTTAAATGTAAAATGTCAAATGTTGGATCAGGCCCAAAATGCACACACACGTTCACTGTCACAGCCTGAGTGCATTTCTATTGCTGGTTGCGTTAACATGAATGCTCTATAGCGCCACCAAGGGGCTTAAAATTTCAGCCTCTCCGACTACCTTAAACTATAGGCCTGAAATTTGGTGGGCATAACAAGCATGCCTAGACCTACAAAAAAGTCTATTATGACCATAGTCATCCGAACAGGAAGTTCGCTATTTGGACGTAAACATCAAATTTTTGATGAGCTTTAGCCTCAGACTAAATGGAACAATTCCTAGGTTTTTCATTAAATTAACTCCAAACTTGGCTTGTGTGCACTACACGCACTGACAATGATACCTTCCAAATAGATTTTTGCTATGTCAATGGGCGCGGCCACAAATGACCATCAAAGTTGACCATTTTAACTGTTTCATCAAAACCTTAACGGCTCTCTAGTACAGTGTTGGATCAGGGCCAAAATGCACACAGAGGTTCAGTGTCACAGCTTCAGTGCATGTCTATCATGCAGAAATGCACTGATGGGGCTCAAATCTGCAGCCCATCCAGCTACTTTCAGCTACGGGCATCAAAACTTTTGGGCTAAACCCTCATGCCTACCCCCGAGCATGTAGCCATCACAAGGGACATTTGGGATATCCTGTTAAAAAAATATGGCATTTAAATGTCATATTTCCATTGGGCTGTGGAAAGTCCTACCGTTTTCTACCATTTTGCACTTTTGCACTTGGTATTTGTGTTTTGAAAAGTGCCGCATTTGCACTGACTCAAAGTTTAAGAATATGTATGTACTTTATTTTTGTTTCTATTTTTGAAAACTAGCAAGTTTGCACCGACAAAGTTTTTCTGGATATTCTTGCACTTGATTTTTTTTTTTTTTTTTTTAATTGTTGATTTTGCATGTGTGTGTTTTTTTTTCAAGCCAAAGTAGCACATATTTGAATTGCTTATTGTTCAATAATAGTGCAAACATACATTTTTACAATGTATATATAAAGACTTTTCAACAATTGTTTCTGTGGTCTTAAGCATTTTTTACATTTACATATTTTTCTATGAGAAAAATAAAGCTGTTTAACCCTCTAGTTTAATGCAATTCTGTTACCATATAATTTTAATCAAAAATAATTATAAATGACTTCCTAAGCTCACAGGGGTTAACCACATTGGCCTTTAAGCAGTTTAAGTGAAGATATGCATGAACTTTTAGAGCAAGTATTTGAAAATAACTGTCGAAATTAGTAAAGTGACATATGCCATTTTTTAAAAGTTGGGTATTGTACTTTTTTAAAGTTGCTTATATTCATTTAAATCAACTAAAATCTGTAGTCAAATGGTTATTCAGAGAGAATTGTATTTCTTTAACCTAATTGTAAAGAAATTATATTCAAAAAGTAAATTTATGTACCTTTTCAGCTTCCCGAGTGTTGATTACAGGGTTGCGCTAGATATAGCTTTCATCAAATTAAACATGTGATAAATGAAAAACTTTTAATGCCTGAGATGCACCAATCAGTCTTTTCATAGTATAATATATGCCACTGATAAATATTGTAACGGGTTAGTCTGGGGTGCCAGTTAGAGTCACATCTGACAATTCAATAAAGAAAATCTTTATATACCCGCACAAATAAAAAAAAGAGCAAAAACCAGAAATTATGTCCATATCAACCAGAAATGAAAAACAAATGGAGCAAAGTAGATTTTTGAAATTATATTCAATGCAGTATGCAAGAAGAATCAATCATAAAACAAACAAAACCAGCGGTGTGAGCCAGGTAAACTCAGTGCGTTTGAACTGAACTGAACTGAACTAATTCAGTTCAGTTCACCTTTCACAGGTAACTGGCTCCACCTCCTCCTCGTTTATCCCCGCAGCGTCTCAGCGCTTAAACACAGTCGGACGCTGGGCGTCTTCTGACTTCAGCGGGGAAGCATAGAGTGGGTTGTTCCACTGTGGAAACTGGACGGTCATTGGATAAACGCTGGGCTTTGTCTCACCCTCAGACGCTTAGCGTCTCTGGGGGTCTATGAGACAGTGGGCTGGGCTGGACGCTGGGCTCTGCATGATGATTGGATGATCTGTCAGAGGCCGAATCCCTTTTTGGATTGACAGTGAAATGAGCCAGTCAGCGATCTTGAGGTATAACCCTCTACCGGAGCATCTTCTTAGTTTTACATTCAGTTGTTCTGGACTGATCCGGTGGCTTAATAATTGTTTTTTTTTGGTTAAAGTCTAACATTTTGAAATAAAGAAGTATTGTTACTGATGTTTTGGTGGCTTTCAATTTTTTGGTTGGATACAAGTTCTGACAATTATTAGTCTGTATGTTTTTAGTACCACTCTGACTTCTCACATTAAAAAGCAAGCAATTGTCGGTAGAATAAAAAAGATAATTGAATTAAATCTTAGATCCTAAAATAGCTGTGATGTTTTGGTGGCTTTCAGTTGTTGTTTTTGTGTGTGTGTGTGTGTGTGTGTGTGTGTGTGTGTGTGTGTGTGTGTGTGTGTGTGTGTGTGTGTGTGTGCGTGTGTGTGTGTGTGTGTGTGTGTGTGTGTGTGTGTGTGTGTGTGTGTGTGTGTGTGTTATCCATAAGTCCCTACAATTCTTGGTCTGTTTGTTTTCAGTACCACTCTGACTTCTTACACACAAGATATCAAGTAATTAGTGTGGAATAGCAGAGATTTTTAGTGTTGAAGTTTAGGATCCTCAAATAGAAAAGTAATATCTCTGATGTTGTGGTTAGCTTTCAAATTTTTTTTTATCCATAGTTCTGACAATTCTTGGTCTGTACGTTTTAAGTACCACTATGACTTCACATAGGCTCAATCAATTTTACTGAAGAATAACAGAGATTTTCAAAGTTTAAAGTCTTACATTTTAAAATGGAGTAAAATCTCTGATGTTTTGGTGGCTTTTATTTATTTTTTTAATTATTATTGTTTTTTTTTTTTTTTTTGTTATATACAAGTTCCTTCCATTTTTGGTCTGTATGTTTTCAGTGCCACTCTGACTTCTCACCATAGAATAGAACTTATTGTCATTGTAATACGTACAACGAAATTGAAGTCACAGCAGCAATCAAGAAAACAAAAGTAAGAAAGTGCAAAAAGGTCCATAATAAAAAAGATGATGACAGCTTGTCTATCATTCTCCAGTTCAGCCAGCCTCCACCTCCACAGGGTCCAGGACTGAGCTTCAGTCATGCTCCATCTCTGTTTTCTGTATCTTGTGGTGAAGCTTTTCCAACATGGCGTTGGTGTCTGATGTTAGCTCCGTTAGCCATGTCTGTGAATATCATGATGCTACTCAGCCCTCTGGTGAGCATAGCATAGCTAGCTTGTCCATCTTATTGGATAAAGATCTTACGTATCCAATAACGATGAATGGAAGGACAGGTCCATGTCGTCACTTCTTAAGCTCACACCTGAGAACCAGCATGTCGTCCTCACCTCCTACTCCTCACCTTGTGGGAAGACATCAGGCCTTACACCAGTTAGCGTTGACACGCTACAGGCTGCAAACAGCTGAGTTCCCATATAAACAATGGTTACATGTAGGAGCTCCAGACAAACAGGAGAAAAAGTAGTAAAAATATCACTGAAGCCACAGAAAGTTTGGTGTCCATGACCAACAAATGAGCCATACAAATCAATGATCCACTCCAAATACAAAGATTACAAAATAAGAGACGAAAAAAATTACAAGAAACGGACAGAGAAGAAAGAGCTGCTGCAAAAGACAGCCATAACCAACTGAGCTGTGCCCAGCAATATGTTGTACTATGTGATCGTTATTTATCTTATTTGTGTTTAACTGAAACACATTCCTACCTGTACAACACTATACCTGTACACCTAACCCCCTAACCCTATATCTTCATTACTGCTCTGGGTGCTCCATTAAACCCTATTCAGTGCCACAACAAGTTTAATCTTTATGACTAGACTTTTAATTTAATCTGACACGTGAACTGCAGGTGTCTTGCCGCCCTGCTCTTGCACTCCATGAACACTGCTCAAACAGGGTGTATACAAGCAAGTGTATACAAGGGTGTGCAACCTTTTCTCAGAACAGTACTCAATTTGTTAATTGATCAAGGGCACCATCTAGTGACCATATTTAACACATATCTAACAGCAAACTCAGGAAAAGGTAAAAATAAGTGTAATCTTATGGTGCTTTTAATATTTTGTCATATATAAGTTCGTTTTGCTCTGAAAATTATTTTTGGTTGAAACAAACACTGTGATTCAGCTTAATTTGCAAAATCTTTATTTTTCTTTTTTATGTCATCACTCTTTGGAGGATCACTGTGCAGAAATTCAGATCAGCTATCAAAGTTAAAATTTGTCACCCAACACATGGGTAAAAATCAAATTCAGGAAAATTTACTCCAAAATGTGAGTATCATAGTTTCAAATTGTGGTTTTCAAGTGAATTTCATGTTTTGGTTTTTCTCGCTCTACAACGCGTTTTGGTTCATTTCACCATGACGCTCTGATGCAGGTACAAGAAAGACTGTGGAATCACTATGCTTTTGTGACACTATAACTGAAATGAGCTATTCAGAGTCCAAATCCATGTAATTACTTGTCCTGAGCCCTTTCGTTGCTGTTTTGGCTCCAGCATGGTATTGTTGAGCTTTGTATAATCATTGCACCTTTCTGCATTCTCTGTCCTCTTAAGCCTTTTTCCTGCAGAGGCTGTGATATTCAACCCACAAAACGTGAGAAACTTTAAAATAAAAGGCAAAACAATCGCGAATGACTTGCTTTAGAACTGAAAGTATGATTTTGAATAATATCTCATTAATAGGTTTTTCTCGCAAAAGCAAAGCGTGTTGGTGCTTGACCACGACTGTTTGATGCAAGTTCAAAGGAACTGTGAAATCAACAATGCTTTTGTGACACATTTATTGAAATGAGTAGTTCAGAGTACTTTTCTTGTGTCCTGAACCTTTTCGGTGTTGATTCGTCATACAGCATGTTGTTGTGTCTTTTTGGTGTTTCTTGCTCTGAAAAGCGTTTTGGTTCATATCACAATGACGCTCTGATATGCAGGTACAAGAAAGACTGTGGAATCACTATGCATTTTGTGACACTATAACTGAAATGAGCTATTCAGAGTCCAAATCAATGTAATTCCGTAACCTGACCTTTTTTCACTGCTGTTTTGGCATCCAGCATGGAATTGTTGAGCTTTGCATAATCATTGCACCCCTCTGCATTCTCCTTCCTCTAAAGCCTTTTTCCTGCAGAGGCTGTGATATTTAACCCCCAAAACGTGAGAAACTTTAAAATACAAGGCAAAACAATAGCGAATGAGTTGCTTTAGAACTGAAAGTATGATTTTGAATAAAAACTCATTAATAGGTTTTTCTCGCAAAAGCAAAGCGTGTTGGTGCTTGACCACGACTGTATGATACAGGTTCAAGGGAACGTTGAAATCAACAATGCTTTTGTTACACATTTATTGAAATGAGTAGTTCAGAGTACTTTTCTTGTGTCCTGAACCATTTCGGTGTTGTTTCGTCATACAGCATGTTGTTGTGCATCTTTTTGGTGTTTCTCGCTCAGAAAAGCGTTTTGGTTCATATCACAATGACGCACTGATATGCAGGAAGCAGAAAGACTGTGGAATCAATATGCTTTTGTGACACTATAACTGAAATGAGCTATTCAGAGTCCAAATCCATGTACTTACTTGTCCTGAGCCCTTTCGTTGCTGTTTTGGCATCCAGCATGGTATTGTTGAGCTTTGTATAATCATTGCACCTTTCTGCAATCTCTGTCCTCTAAAGCCTTTTTCCTGCAGAGGCCGTGATATTTAACCCCCAAAACAGGAGAAACTTTAAAATACAAGGCAAAACAATAGCGAATGAGTTAGAACTGAAAGTATGATTTTGAATAAAAACTCATTAATAGGTTTTTCTCGCAAAAGCAAAGCGTGTTGGTGCTTGACCACGACTGTATGATACAGGTTCAAAGGGAACGTTGAAATCAACAATGCACTTGTTACACATTTATTGAAATGAGTAGTTCAGAGTACTTTTCTTGTGTCCTGAACCTTTTCGGTGTTCCTTCGTCATACAGCATGTTGTTGTGCATCTTTTTGGTGTTTCTCGCTCAGAAAAGCGTTTTGGTTCATTTCACCCTGACGCTCTGAGGCAGGTAAAAGAAAGACTGTGGAATCAATATGCTTTTGTGACACTATAACTGAAATGAGCTATTCAGAGTCCAAATCCATGTAATTCCGTAACCTGACCTTTTTTCATTGCTGTTTTGGCATCCAGCATGGTATTTTTGAGCTTTGTATCATCATTGCACCATTCTGCATTCTCTTTCCTCTTGAGCTTTTTTCCTGAAGCGGCTGTGATATTCAAGCCCCAAAACGTGAGAAACTTTAAAATACAAGGCAAAACAATCGCGAATGAGTTGCTTTAAAACTGAAAGTGTGATTTTGAATAATATCTCATTAATAGGTTTTTCTCGCTAAAGCAAAGCGTGTTGGTGCTTGACCATGACTGTAGACGCAGTTTTAAGGGAACTGAGAAATCAACAATGCTTTTGTGACACACTTTCTGAAATGAGTAGTTCAAAATACTTTTCTTGTGTCCTGAACCATTTTGGTGTTGTTTCGTCATACAGCATGTTGTTGTGCATCTTTTTGGTGTTTCTCGCTCAGAAAAGCGTTTTGGTTCATTTCACCCTGACGCTCTGAGGCAGGTACAAGAAAGACTGTGGAATCAATATTTGTGACACTATAACTGAAATGAGCTATTCAGAGTCCAAATCCATGTACTTACCTGTCCTGAGCCCTTTCGTTGCTGTTTTGGCATCCAGCATGGTATTGTTGAGCTTTGTATAATCATTGCACCTTTCTGCATTCTCTGTCCTCTTAAGCCTTTTTCCTGCAGAGGCTGTGATATTTAACCCACAAAACGTGAGAAACTGTAAAATACAAGGCAAAACAATCGCGAACGACTTGCTAAAGCGCTGAAAGTATGATTTTGAATAATATCTCATTAATAGGTTTTTCTCGCAAAAGCAAAGCGTGTTGGTGCTTGACCACGACTGTATGATGCAGGTTCAAGGAAACTATGAAAACAACAATGCTTTTGTGACACATTTATTGAAATGAGTAGTTCAGAGTACTTTTCTTGTGTCCTGAACCTTTTCGGTGTTGATTCGTCATACAGCATGTTGTTGTGTCTTTTTGGTGTTTCTTGCTTTGAAACGCGTTTTGGTTCATATTACAATGATGCTCTGATATGCAGGTACAAGAAAGACTGTGGAATCACTATGCTTTTGTGACACTATAACTGAAATGAGCTATTCAGAGTCCATATTCATGTAATTCCGTAACCTGACCTTTTTTCATTGCTGTTTTGGCATCCAGCATGGAATTGTTGAGCTTTGTATAATCATTGCACCTTTCTGCATTCTCTGTCCTCTATAGCCTTTTTCCTGCAGAGGCTGTGATATTTAACCCACAAAACGTGAGAAACTTTAAAATACTAGGCAAAACAATAGCGAATGAGTTGCTTTAGAACTGAAAGTATGATTTTGAATAAAAACTCATTAATAGGTTTTTTCTCGCAAAAGCAAAGCGTGTTGGTGCTTGACCACGACTGTATGATACAGGTTCAAGGGAACGTTGAAAACAACAATGCTTTTGTGACACATTTATTGAAATGAGTAGTTCAGAGTACTTTTCTTGTGTCCTGAACCTTTTCGGTGTTGATTCGTCATACAGCATATTGTTTTGTCTTTTTGGTGTTTCTCAATTTGCAAAGCGTTTTGGTTCATTTCACCTTGACGCTCTGATGCAGGTACAAGAAAAACTGTGGAATCAATATGCTTTTGTGACACTATAACTGAATGAGCTATTCAGAGTCCAAATCCATGTACTTACCTGTCCTAAGCCTTTCGTTGCTGTTTTGGCATCCAGCATGGTATTGTTGAGCTTTGTATAATCATTGCACCTTTCTGCATTCTCTGCATCCTCTAGAGCTGTTTTTCTGAAGCGGCTGTGATATTTATCCCACAAAACGTGAGAAACTTTAAAATACAAGGCAAAACAATCGCGAATGACTTGCTTTAGAACTGAAAGTATGATTTTGAATAAAATCTCATTAATAGGTCTTTCTCGCAAAAGCAAAGCGTGTTGGTGCTTGACCACGACTGTATGATGCAGGTTCAAGGGAACTATGAAATCAACAATGCTTTTGTGACACATTTGTTGAAATGAGTAGTTCAGAGTACTTTTCTTGTGTCCTGAAACTTTTCGGTGTTGTTTCATCATACAGCATATTGTTGTGTCTTTTTGGTGTTTCCCAATTTGCAAAGCGTTTTGGTTCATTTCACCTTGACGCTCTGATATGCAGGTACAAGAAAGACTGTGGAATCACTATGCTTTTGTGACACTATAACTGAAATGAGCTATTCAGAGTCCAAATCCATGTAATTCCGTAACCTGACCTTTTTTCGTTGCTGTTTTGGCATCCAGCATGGTATTGTTGAGCTTTGTATAATCATTGCACCTTTCTGCATTCTCTGCATCCTCTAGAGCTGTTTTTCTGAAGCGGCTGTGATATTTATCCCACAAAACGTGAGAAACTTTAAAATACAAGGCAAAACGATCGCGAATGACTTGCTTTAGAACTGAAAGTATGATTTTGAATAAAATCTCATTAATAGGTCTTTCTCGCAAAAGCAAAGCGTGTTGGTGCTTGACCACGACTGTATGATGCAGGTTCAAGGGAACTATGAAATCAACAATGCTTTTGTGACACATTTGTTGAAATGAGTAGTTCAGAGTACTTTTCTTGTGTCCTGAAACTTTTCGGTGTTGTTTCATCATACAGCATATTGTTGTGTCTTTTTGGTGTTTCCCAATTTGCAAAGCGTTTTGGTTCATTTCACCTTGACGCTCTGATATGCAGGTACAAGAAAGACTGTGGAATCACTATGCTTTTGTGACACATTTATTGAAATGAGTAGTTCAGAGTACTTTTCCTGTGTCCTGAACCTTTTCGGTGTTGTTTCGTCATACAGCATGTTGTTGTGCATCTTTTTGGTGTTTCTCGCTCTGCAACGCGTTTTGGTTCATTTCACCCTGACGCTCTGAGGCAGGTACAAGAAAGACTGTGGAATCAATATGCTTTTGTGACACTATAACTGAAATGAGCTATTCAGAGTCCAAATCCATGTAATTCCGTAACCTGACCTTTTTTCATTGCTGTTTTGGCATCCAGCATGGTATTGTTGAGCTTTGTATAATCATTGCACCTTTCTGCATTCTCTGCATCCTCTAGAGCTGTTTTTCTGAAGCGGCTGTGATATTTATCCCACAAAACGTGAGAAACTTTAAAATACAAGGCAAAACAATCGCGAATGACTTGCTTTAGAACTGAAAGTATGATTTTGAATAAAATCTCATTAATAGGTCTTTCTCGCAAAAGCAAAGCGTGTTGGTGCTTGACCACGACTGTATGATGCAGGTTCAAGGGAACTATGAAATCAACAATGCTTTTGTGACACATTTGTTGAAATGAGTAGTTCAGAGTACTTTTCTTGTGTCCTGAAACTTTTCGGTGTTGTTTCATCATACAGCATATTGTTGTGTCTTTTTGGTGTTTCCCAATTTGCAAAGCGTTTTGGTTCATTTCACCTTGACGCTCTGATATGCAGGTACAAGAAAGACTGTGGAATCACTATGCTTTTGTGACACATTTATTGAAATGAGTAGTTCAGAGTACTTTTCCTGTGTCCTGAACCTTTTCGGTGTTGTTTCGTCATACAGCATGTTGTTGTGCATCTTTTTGGTGTTTCTCGCTCTGCAACGCGTTTTGGTTCATTTCACCCTGACGCTCTGAGGCAGGTACAAGAAAGACTGTGGAATCAATATGCTTTTGTGACACTATAACTGAAATGAGCTATTCAGAGTCCAAATCCATGTAATTACATGTCCTGAGCCCTTTCGTTGCTGTTCTGGCATCCAGCATGGTATTGTTGAGCTTTGTATTATCATTGCACCTTTCTGCATTCTCTGTCCTCTTAAGCCTTTTTCCTGCAGAGGCTGTTATATTCAACCCACAAAACGTGAGAAACTTTAAAATACAAGGCAAAACAATCGCGAATGTGTTGCTTTAAAACTGAAAGTATGATTTTGAATAAAATCTCATTAATAGGTTTTTCTCGCAAAAGCAAAGCGTGTTGGTGCTTGACCACGACTGTATGATGCAGGTTCAAGGGAACTATGAAATCAACAATGCTTTTGTGACACATTTGTTGAAATGAGTAGTTCAGAGTACTTTTCTTGTGTCCTGAACCTTTTCGGTGTTGTTTCATCATACAGCATATTGTTGTGTCTTTTTGGTGTTTCTCAATTTGCAAAGCGTTTTGGTTCATTTCACCTTGACGCTCTGATATGCAGGTACAAGAAAGACTGTGGAATCACTATGCTTTTGTGACACTATAACTGAAATGAGCTATTCAGAGTCCAAATCCATGTACTTACTTGTCCTGAGCCCTTTCGTTGCTGTTTTGGCATCCAGCATGGCATTGTTGAGCTTTGTATAATCATTGCACCTTTCTGCATTCTCTGTCCTCTATAGCCTTTTTCCTGCAGAGGCTGTTATATTCAACCCACAAAACGTGAGAAACTTTAAAATACAAGGCAAAACAATCGCGAATGTGTTGCTTTAAAACTGAAAGTATGATTTTGAATAAAATCTCATTAATAGGTTTTTCTCGCAAAAGCAAAGCGTGTTGGTGCTTGACCACGACTGTATGATGCAGGTTCAAGGAAACTATGAAAACAACAATGCTTTTGTGACACATTTATTGAAATGAGTAGTTCAGAGTACTTTTCTTGTGTCCCGAACCTTTTCGGTGTTGATTCGTCATACAGCATGTTGTTGTGTCTTTTTGGTGTTTCTTGCTTTGAAACGCGTTTTGGTTCATATTACAATGATGCTCTGATATGCAGGTACAAGAAAGACTGTGGAATCACTATGCTTTTGTGACACTATAACTGAAATGAGCTATTCAGAGTCCATATTCATGTAATTCCGTAACCTGACCTTTTTTCATTGCTGTTTTGGCATCCAGCATGGAATTGTTGAGCTTTGTATAATCATTGCACCTTTCTGCATTCTCTGTCCTCTATAGCCTTTTTCCTGCAGAGGCTGTGATATTTAACCCACAAAACGTGAGAAACTTTAAAATACTAGGCAAAACAATAGCGAATGAGTTGCTTTAGAACTGAAAGTATGATTTTGAATAAAAACTCATTAATAGGTTTTTTCTCGCAAAAGCAAAGCGTGTTGGTGCTTGACCACGACTGTATGATACAGGTTCAAGGGAACGTTGAAAACAACAATGCTTTTGTGACACATTTATTGAAATGAGTAGTTCAGAGTACTTTTCTTGTGTCCTGAACCTTTTCGGTGTTGATTCGTCATACAGCATATTGTTTTGTCTTTTTGGTGTTTCTCAATTTGCAAAGCGTTTTGGTTCATTTCACCTTGACGCTCTGATGCAGGTACAAGAAAAACTGTGGAATCAATATGCTTTTGTGACACTATAACTGAATGAGCTATTCAGAGTCCAAATCCATGTACTTACCTGTCCTAAGCCTTTCGTTGCTGTTTTGGCATCCAGCATGGTATTGTTGAGCTTTGTATAATCATTGCACCTTTCTGCATTCTCTGCATCCTCTAGAGCTGTTTTTCTGAAGCGGCTGTGATATTTATCCCACAAAACGTGAGAAACTTTAAAATACAAGGCAAAACAATCGCGAATGACTTGCTTTAGAACTGAAAGTATGATTTTGAATAAAATCTCATTAATAGGTCTTTCTCGCAAAAGCAAAGCGTGTTGGTGCTTGACCACGACTGTATGATGCAGGTTCAAGGGAACTATGAAATCAACAATGCTTTTGTGACACATTTGTTGAAATGAGTAGTTCAGAGTACTTTTCTTGTGTCCTGAAACTTTTCGGTGTTGTTTCATCATACAGCATATTGTTGTGTCTTTTTGGTGTTTCCCAATTTGCAAAGCGTTTTGGTTCATTTCACCTTGACGCTCTGATATGCAGGTACAAGAAAGACTGTGGAATCACTATGCTTTTGTGACACTATAACTGAAATGAGCTATTCAGAGTCCAAATCCATGTAATTCCGTAACCTGACCTTTTTTCATTGCTGTTTTGGCATCCAGCATGGAATTGTTGAGCTTTGTATAATCATTGCACCTTTCTGCATTCTCTGTCCTCTATAGCCTTTTTCCTGCAGAGGCTGTGATATTTAACCCCCAAAACGTGAGAAACTTTAAAATACTAGGCAAAACAATAGCGAATGAGTTGCTTTAGAACTGAAAGTATGATTTTGAATAAAAACTCATTAATAGGTTTTTTCTCGCAAAAGCAAAGCGTGTTGGTGCTTGACCACGACTGTATGATACAGGTTCAAGGGAACGTTGAAAACAACAATGCTTTTGTGACACATTTATTGAAATGAGTAGTTCAGAGTACTTTTCTTGTGTCCTGAACCTTTTCGGTGTTGATTCGTCATACAGCATATTGTTTTGTCTTTTTGGTGTTTCTCAATTTGCAAAGCGTTTTGGTTCATTTCACCTTGACGCTCTGATGCAGGTACAAGAAAAACTGTGGAATCAATATGCTTTTGTGACACTATAACTGAATGAGCTATTCAGAGTCCAAATCCATGTACTTACCTGTCCTAAGCCTTTCGTTGCTGTTTTGGCATCCAGCATGGTATTGTTGAGCTTTGTATAATCATTGCACCTTTCTGCATTCTCTGCATCCTCTAGAGCTGTTTTTCTGAAGCGGCTGTGATATTTATCCCACAAAACGTGAGAAACTTTAAAATACAAGGCAAAACGATCGCGAATGACTTGCTTTAGAACTGAAAGTATGATTTTGAATAAAATCTCATTAATAGGTCTTTCTCGCAAAAGCAAAGCGTGTTGGTGCTTGACCACGACTGTATGATGCAGGTTCAAGGGAACTATGAAATCAACAATGCTTTTGTGACACATTTGTTGAAATGAGTAGTTCAGAGTACTTTTCTTGTGTCCTGAAACTTTTCGGTGTTGTTTCATCATACAGCATATTGTTGTGTCTTTTTGGTGTTTCCCAATTTGCAAAGCGTTTTGGTTCATTTCACCTTGACGCTCTGATATGCAGGTACAAGAAAGACTGTGGAATCACTATGCTTTTGTGACACATTTATTGAAATGAGTAGTTCAGAGTACTTTTCCTGTGTCCTGAACCTTTTCGGTGTTGTTTCGTCATACAGCATGTTGTTGTGCATCTTTTTGGTGTTTCTCGCTCTGCAACGCGTTTTGGTTCATTTCACCCTGACGCTCTGAGGCAGGTACAAGAAAGACTGTGGAATCAATATGCTTTTGTGACACTATAACTGAAATGAGCTATTCAGAGTCCAAATCCATGTAATTCCGTAACCTGACCTTTTTTCATTGCTGTTTTGGCATCCAGCATGGTATTGTTGAGCTTTGTATAATCATTGCACCTTTCTGCATTCTCTGCATCCTCTAGAGCTGTTTTTCTGAAGCGGCTGTGATATTTATCCCACAAAACGTGAGAAACTTTAAAATACAAGGCAAAACAATCGCGAATGACTTGCTTTAGAACTGAAAGTATGATTTTGAATAAAATCTCATTAATAGGTCTTTCTCGCAAAAGCAAAGCGTGTTGGTGCTTGACCACGACTGTATGATGCAGGTTCAAGGGAACTATGAAATCAACAATGCTTTTGTGACACATTTGTTGAAATGAGTAGTTCAGAGTACTTTTCTTGTGTCCTGAAACTTTTCGGTGTTGTTTCATCATACAGCATATTGTTGTGTCTTTTTGGTGTTTCCCAATTTGCAAAGCGTTTTGGTTCATTTCACCTTGACGCTCTGATATGCAGGTACAAGAAAGACTGTGGAATCACTATGCTTTTGTGACACATTTATTGAAATGAGTAGTTCAGAGTACTTTTCCTGTGTCCTGAACCTTTTCGGTGTTGTTTCGTCATACAGCATGTTGTTGTGCATCTTTTTGGTGTTTCTCGCTCTGCAACGCGTTTTGGTTCATTTCACCCTGACGCTCTGAGGCAGGTACAAGAAAGACTGTGGAATCAATATGCTTTTGTGACACTATAACTGAAATGAGCTATTCAGAGTCCAAATCCATGTAATTACATGTCCTGAGCCCTTTCGTTGCTGTTCTGGCATCCAGCATGGTATTGTTGAGCTTTGTATTATCATTGCACCTTTCTGCATTCTCTGTCCTCTTAAGCCTTTTTCCTGCAGAGGCTGTTATATTCAACCCACAAAACGTGAGAAACTTTAAAATACAAGGCAAAACAATCGCGAATGTGTTGCTTTAAAACTGAAAGTATGATTTTGAATAAAATCTCATTAATAGGTTTTTCTCGCAAAAGCAAAGCGTGTTGGTGCTTGACCACGACTGTATGATGCAGGTTCAAGGGAACTATGAAATCAACAATGCTTTTGTGACACATTTGTTGAAATGAGTAGTTCAGAGTACTTTTCTTGTGTCCTGAACCTTTTCGGTGTTGTTTCATCATACAGCATATTGTTGTGTCTTTTTGGTGTTTCTCAATTTGCAAAGCGTTTTGGTTCATTTCACCTTGACGCTCTGATATGCAGGTACAAGAAAGACTGTGGAATCACTATGCTTTTGTGACACTATAACTGAAATGAGCTATTCAGAGTCCAAATCCATGTACTTACTTGTCCTGAGCCCTTTCGTTGCTGTTTTGGCATCCAGCATGGCATTGTTGAGCTTTGTATAATCATTGCACCTTTCTGCATTCTCTGTCCTCTTAAGCCTTTTTCCTGCAGAGGCTGTGATATTTAACCCACAAAACGTGAGAAACTTTAAAATACAAGGCAAAACAATCGCGAATGTGTTGCTTTAAAACTGAAAGTATGATTTTGAATAAAATCTCATTAATAGGTTTCTCTCGCAAAAGCAAAGCGTGTTGGTGCTTGACCACGACTGTATGATGCAGGTTCAAGGGAACTATGAAATCAACAATGCTTTTGTGACACATTCGTTGAAATGAGTAGTTCAGAGTACTTTTCTTGTGTCCTGAAACTTTTCGGTGTTGTTTCATCATACAGCATATTGTTGTGTCTTTTTGGTGTTTCCCAATTTGCAAAGCGTTTTGGTTCATTTCACCTTGACGCACTGATATGCAGGTACAAGAAAGACTGTGGAATCACTATGCTTTTGTGACACTATAACTGAAACGAGCTATTCAGAGTCCAAATCCATGTACTTACTTGTCCTGAGCCCCTTCGTTGCTGTTTTGGCATCCAGCATGGCATTGTTGAGCTTTGTATAATCATTGCACCTTTCTGCATTCTCTGTCCTCTTAAGCCTTTTTCCTGCAGGGGCTGTGATATTTAACCCACAAAACGTGAGAAACTTTAAAATACAAGGCAAAACAATCGCGAACGATTTGCTAAAGCGCTGAAAGTATGATTTTGAATAATATCTCATTAATAGGTTTCTCTCGCAAAAGCAAAGCGTGTTGGTGCTTGACCACGACTGTATGATGCAGGTTCAAGGAAACTATGAAATCAACAATGCTTTTGTGACACATTTGTTGAAATGAGTAGTTCAGAGTACTTTTCTTGTGTCCCGAAACTTTTCGGTGTTGTTTCGTCATACAGCATGTTGTTGTGTCTTTTTGGTGTTTCTCGCTCAGAAAAGCGTTTTGGTTCATTTCACCTTGACGCTCTGAGGCAGGTACAAGAAAGACTGTGGAATCAATATGCTTTTGTGACACTATAACTGAAATGAGCTATTCAGAGTCCAAATCCATGTACTTACTTGTCCTGAGCCCTTTCGTTGCTGTTTTGGCATCCAGCATGGCATTGTTGAGCTTTGTATAATCATTGCACCTTTCTGCATTCTCTGTCCTCTTAAGCCTTTTTCCTGCAGAGGCTGTGATATTTAACCCACAAAACGTGAGAAACTGTAAAATACAAGGCAAAACAATCGCGAACGACTTGCTAAAGCGCTGAAAGTATGATTTTGAATAAAATCTCATTAATAGGTTTCTCTCGCAAAAGCAAAGCGTGTTGGTGCTTGACCACGACTGTATGATGCAGGTTCAAGGGAACTATGAAATCAACAATGCTTTTGTGACACATTTGTTGAAATGAGTAGTTCAGAGTACTTTTCTTGTGTCCTGAAACTTTTCGGTGTTGTTTCATCATACAGCATATTGTTGTGTCTTTTTGGTGTTTCTCAATTTGCAAAGCGTTTTGGTTCATTTCACCTTGACGCTCTGATGCAGGTACAAGAAAGACTGTGAAATCATTATGCTTTTGTGACACTATAACTGAAATGAGCTATTCAGAGTCCAAATCCATGTACTTACTTGTCCTGAGCCCTTTCGTTGCTGTTTTGGCATCCAGCATGGCATTGTTGAGCTTTGTATAATCATTGCACCTTTCTGCATTCTCTGTCCTCTTAAGGCTTTTTTCCTTCAGAGGCTGTGATATTTAACCCACCAAACGTGAGAAACTTTAAAATACAAGGCAAAACAATCGCGAACGACTTGCTAAAGCGCTGAAAGTATGATTTTGAATAATATCTCATTAATAGGTTTTTCTCGCAAAAGCAAAGCGTGTTGGTGCTTGACCACGACTGTATGATGCAGGTTCAAGGAAACTATGAAAACAACAATGCTTTTGTGACACATTTATTGAAATGAGTACTTCAAAGTACTTTTCTTGTGTCCTGAACCTTTTCGGTGTTGTTTCGTCATACAGCATGTTGTTGTGCATCTTTTTGGTGTTTCTCGCTCAGAAAAGCGTTTTGGTTCATTTCACCCTGACGCTCTGAGGCAGGTACAAGAAAGACTGTGGAATCAATATGCTTTTGTGACACTATAACTGAAATGAGCTATTCAGAGTCCAAATCCATGTACTTACCTGTCCTGAGCCCTTTCGTTGCTGTTTTGGCATCCAGCATGGTATTGTTGAGCTTTGTATAATCATTGCACCTTTCTGCATTCTCTGTCCTCTTAAGCCTTTTTCCTGCAGAGGCTGTTATATTCAACCCACAAAACGTGAGAAACTTTAAAATACAAGGCAAAACAATCGCGAATGTGTTGCTTTAAAACTGAAAGTATGATTTTGAATAAAATCTCATTAATAGGTTTTTCTCGCAAAAGCAAAGCGTGTTGGTGCTTGACCACGACTGTATGATGCAGGTTCAAGGGAACTATGAAATCAACAATGCTTTTGTGACACATTTGTTGAAATGAGTAGTTCAGAGTACTTTTCCTGTGTCCTGAAACTTTTCGGTGTTCCTTCGTCATACAGCATGTTGTTGTGCATCTTTTTAGTGTTTCTCGCTCAGAAAAGCGTTTTGGTTCATTTCACCTTGACGCTCTGAGGCAGGTACAAGAAAGACTGTGGAATCAATATGCTTTTGTGACACTATAACTGAAATGAGCTATTCAGAGTCCAAATCCATGTAATTCCGTAACCTGACCTTTTTTCATTGCTGTTTTGGCATCCAGCATGGAATTGTTGAGCTTTGTATAATCATTGCACCTTTCTGCATTCTCTGTCCTCTATAGCCTTTTTCCTGCAGAGGCTGTGATATTTAACCCCCAAAACGTGAGAAACTTTAAAATACAAGGCAAAACAATCGCGAACGACTTGCTTAAGCGCTGAAAGTATGATTTTGAATAAAAACTCATTAATAGGTTTTTCTCGCAAAAGCAAAGCGTGTTGGTGCTTGACCACGACTGTATGATGCAGGTTCAAAGGAACTATGAAATCAACATGCTTTTGTGACACATTTATTGAAATGAGTAGTTCAGAGTACTTTTCTTGTGTCATGAACCTTTTCGGTGTTGTTTCGTCATACAGCATGTTGTTGTGCAACTTTTTGGTGTTTCTCGCTCAGAAAAGCGTTTTGGTTCATTGCACCCTGACGCTCTGAGGCAGGTACAAGAAAGACTGTGGAATCAATATGCTTTTGTGACACTATAACTGAAATGAGCTATTCAGAGTCCAAATCCATGTAATTCCGTAACCTGACCTTTTTTTATTGCTGTTTTGGCATCCAGCATGGTATTGTTGAGCTTTGTATAATCATTGCACCTTTCTGCATTCTCTTTCCTCTTTAGCTTTTTTCCTGAAGCGGCTGTGATATTCAAGCCCCAAAACGTGAGAAACTTTAAAATACAAGGCAAAACAATCGCGAATGAGTTGCTTTAAAACTGAAAGTGTGATTTTGAATAATATCTCATTAATAGGTTTTTCTCGCTAAAGCAAAGCGTGTTGGTGCTTGACCATGACTGTAGACGCAGTTTTAAGGGAACTGAGAAATCAACAATGCTTTTGTGACACACTTTCTGAAATGAGTAGTTCAAAATACTTTTCTCGTGTCCTGAACCTTTTCGGTGTTCATTCGTCATACAGCATATTGTTGTGTCTTTTTGGTGTTTCTCGATTTGCAAAGCGTTTTGGTTCATTTCACCCTGACGCTCTGATATGCAGGTACAAGAAAGACTGTGGAATCACTATGCTTTTGTGAGCTTTGTATCATCATTGCCCCTTTCTGCATTCTCTGTCCCCTTTACCATTTTTCCTGCAAAAGCTGGGGAACACAATTGCGAACGAGTGTACCTAGAGTTTAAAGTATGATTTCAAATTATAAGTCATTTATGGGTAATTTTTTGCTAAAGCAAAGAGTTTTTGATGTTTTACCACTAATATATGATGCAGGTAAATGGGAACTGTAACACAATTAAACTTTTCACACTACTACTGAAATTAGTAGTACATTTCCCATGTCCTACGCCTTTTCGGTGTTGTTTTGTCATACAGCATGGTGTTGTTGCGTCTTTGTTGTCATTGCATATCAATACCTCTGCTTTCTCTCCCCTTTTCAGCTTTTCATATTTGACATAGAAGACACACGAGTTACATCAAAATGACTTTGGAAACAGTCCAAAATGTCTTTATTATGAGAACTGAAATTACGAGATTAAATATTTTTTTAATTTTCCCTTTTCGCTCTGCATGGCTTTTTTCGTTCACTAAACAGACTAAACAGGTCCATTGCCGTCCTTACTACTTTGTGACTTACTCAGTGCTGTGTTATCTATGTAAAACAAAAATCCATCTTATTTACTATTGTGCGTTTTCAGTGCTGTTTTGGCATCCGGCATAGTAATGTTGTTATTACTGTCATCATTTCACATTTCTGCTATCTCTGCCCTCCATAAACCTTTCCTGCTTGCATTCACATCCAGGAGAAAACAATCGGAAAAGGTGTGTTCAAGAGTGATTTTAAATGATGAACAAAAAGCTTTTAAAATCAAACATCAAACGCTTGAGTTACCTGCAAAAAGCTGACAGAAGCAATAACGATGTCTTCAGCATCTTAAATCATAAATTGAATCATGTCATGGTGTTTTTTGCTCTGCAAAGCCGTATATGCATAAAACTGTAATGCTCTAAAGAGCATTACAGTGATCATTATTTAATTAACACACAATTGCTTTTAAGCTCATATCACATAGCTTTAAGTAATACTTTTTGAATAAGTATTAACGACGTGCTATTTCACTCTGCAAAGTATAAACTCAGCTATGGCTTCTAAAAACATGAGCGGTTGTTGCTTTTTAGTGAAAACCTTACAATATTCTCTCACAATATTTTTATGTGCTTCAGAATACGATATCAGCAAGTTTTACAGCCTTGGAACTAAAACGTGAATGGACGACAAACCTGTACATTGTGACCACAAGATGGCAGCATGTGACTACAAGTGAAATCACTGCAAAAACAATTTCATCTTCAGTATTCAGGCTGAACATTATTGAACTAGAAAGGTGCATTGCCTTGCAGAAAATGCATTGAAAGGCTGACATCAAATACTGCAATGAAAAACTGTGAAATTAATTGCACAAAACAGTGCATGACAGCTGAAAATGCAAAACATGTAAAATAAAAACTGCATCAAGTTGTGGGACAAAGCAACGAATGACAAAATGTGAAATAGTATTGCACAGAGCTGTAAAACATTTGTCATCAACACCTTAGCTACATTGCCAAAAAAATTAAAACCAAACCAAAGCAATCAAAAAAACAAAAGGGCAAAAAGGTCAACTGGAAAACACAACAAGACAACTAGCCATGTCACTTCTGTAAGGCTCGCCCTGATGACCCAAAAGCAACAGAGGAATGGATCAAGTCTCTGGACTGCTCAGTCAGGTGCCATAAGAGCTGTGGCGAAAAGAACGGCATCTGTGACGATGACAGCTTCACCTGTCAGGAATGTGTCTAAATTACTGTTTTAAGTAGCAGTTTTTGCATAAATCCCACCTCTGATCCGCCCACCTCTACTCCTCACTCACAGTTGTTTCCTACTGCATTCACATGAATCACGCAAGTGTGTGCCTCATTATGGCCACTTCTGTCATCCCCGGCCCAGATTAAGGAAGAGGCTTGATATTTAGACATAAATAAAAGAACAAACAAAAATGGACGGTAGACAGTTAATTTGTAGTTGTAGTAATTTTGTAGTTATATACACGTTATTTTCTCTGCCCTACAAAGTCCATGACAATAACATGCACATGGATTATTCTGCAAATTAGACAGCAGCGTCATTTAGTGACTTTTAGTGACTTCTTGGACAGTCAATGGTGACTTTCCTTACTGAGGAGTTGTTATGTAGAAACTGGCAATGTTTCACTCAGCTTTAATGATGTTTGAAATGGTAAACAGGCTCATTCTTTCAGGTATTTCATGACTAAACGTGATATAATTGATTAAAATAATCTGGATTAATAGTGGATTATTTGGGTATATGGTAATCTGGGGTGTTAAAAACAAAAAACAATTTACACCGAACTGAACCGAAAACCATGACTACAAAACCGTGATAAGAACCGAACAGTGGATTTTGTGAACCGTTCCATCCTTACTTAACTGAAGTGTGTGATGACACACTTCAATTAGAGCATCCTGTCTTTTATGGAGCTCCTGAGTGCAGTGAGTGTGTGTTGAAATTTTCAGTTTGCAAACCAAAAGCAATTCAATGATAGTTGTTCAGTAAACAGCAGTGACTGCAGGCAAAGCATTTAATCCTAAAGTGTAAATTAATACAAGACCACACCTCTAACAAAGACATAAAAATCACGAGTGCTTCGCATTATGTTGAAGAGAAATAGTTTAGTTTATAGTGGACTTGAGAGATTAAGTGTTGGTGAACGATAACCATGTGTGAATGATATAGCATTCATTAACAGAAGTCTGTGCTTCAGTGTAAGGGGGCCCCCAAATGAAATTTGCCTAGGGCCTCATACTCGCTTGGGCCCTGTTGTAGTATTTGTTGTATTATTTGGTCGCAAAGGGAAACTGATATCATGGAACCAAAAATATGGCCCCAATATTGTGCAGATCTACTACTAATGCTTAGCTAAAGGAGTGATTCAGATAAATGTGAAGGAAGAAAAAAGCATTTTAAACAGGAATAAAGATATCACCTCAGCTTAGTCAGAATGGACCTTCAGAAGTCAGCAGTGTGTACCAAGTATAACACAGAGATCCGTAGCTTTATACATACTGTGTGGTATTATGTGTTTATACAGGAATTTTGGGGAAAATTGTTTCAAAGTATGCTTTTTAACAAGGATTTGAGAATTGACCCTTGTATGCCTTCTGTTGGGGTTAAAATCAAAAACACCTATAATGAAAAAAGCTTTAAAAATGTGGAATGTTGGCCTATGAATTTCCCTTTGGGGAGTAATAAAGTATTCTATCTATCTATCTATCTATCTATCTATCTATCTATCTATCTATCTATCTATCTATCTATCTATCTATCTATCTATCTATCTATCTATGCTGCAAGAAAGTTTGTTACTTAAATGGATTTCAGAAAAGCCACCAAACCCTCTCAGAATGGCACAAAGTTATAGTTACCCTGCTTTCCATAGAGTATTTGACATATTGGTCCAAAAGGAAAATTGGAACATTTCATCATATATGGACTCGGTTTCTTGATTATGTGGGACCGAGAATGTCTAAGGTATTCTGGCAGATGCATTCTAGACTGAAGGGGGTTAGCTAAAAGAGAAGGAGAGGCTCTGTTGTCTGTATCAGTTCATTCCCCGTATTTATCTATGTTTATCGTGTGTAAGTTTTGTCATGTTCATCTGTGCTGTGCCTGTATACAAGTTCGGGTTGATTGGTTCGGGTGTTGATTGGGTGGGAGAGAATAGACCAGAAAAGAATAGAATAGAACTTTGTTGTCATTGTAACAAGTACAACGAAATTGAAGTCACAGCAGCAATCAAGAAAACAAAAGTAAAAAAGTGCAAAAAGGTCCAAAAGAAAATAGATGATGACAGCTTGTCTATCATTCTCCAGTTCAGCCAGCCTTCACCTTCACAGGGTCCAGGACTGAGCTTCTTCAGTCATGCTCCATCTCTGTCTCCTGTATCCTGTGTGCTCACATCAGGTAAAGCTCTTCCAACATGGTGTTGGTGTCTGATGCTAGCTTCGTTAACCATGTTTGTGAATAGCATGATGCTACTTTGTCCTTTGGTTTTCCCTCTGTTGCTGGGTTAGCACAGCTAGCTCGTCCATCTTATTGGAGATAGATCTTACGTCCCCAATAACAATGGATGGAAGGAAAGGTCCATGTCGTCACTTCTTAACTCACACCTGAGAACCAGAACGTCGTCTTCACCTCCTTCTCCTCACCTTTTGGGAAGACATCAGGCCTTACACCAGTTAGCATTGACATGATACAGACTGCTAACAGCTGAGTTCACATGTAAACAATGTGGCCATGGTTACATGTAGGATCTCCATACAAACAGAGGAGCAAAATTAGTAAAAATATCTGAAGCCACAAAAAGTTTGGTGTCCATGACCAACAAATGAGCCATACAAAGAAATGATCTACTCCAAACACAAACATTACGAAAAACAGACAAAAAATGACAAGAAATGGACAAAAAAAGAGAGAGCTGCTGCAAAAGGCAGCCATAGCCAACAGGGCGGCGCCTAGCTCTGTGTTTCTGACTGTATGATGATCCATAATAGGAATACTTGAGTCCAGATCAATGTGAGACGATGACAAATGCCCACATAAATGTTATGTGGGTTATTTAATCAGTTACTATGTGAGTAAAGCAGGGTCACATTATCTGATGGCTACGCTTTTTTGTCTCCTTACACATGTTCTTAGATAGTTTTTTTTTTTTTTTCTTAATTATAGACACAACACTCGTTTAAAAATTTTGCTCATTTATTGAACATGTCTAGAGGGACCCCTGTCCATTCATGTTCATGGACAGGGGTCAGGGACACAGTTTTGTTAGAATAGCCAGAACAATATGACTTAATAATTAAATCAACATCTAAGTCTTGATCTAATTTTCTGCTTGCTCTGTAAGAAATCTGTGTAAGACTGAAAAAGTGTTGCTGGTGATTGACCAGTGAGACTTTTTTTTTCGGAGGGCACCTGTGTCCACCCCTGTGTCTCCAAAGAAGGTGACTGCCAGTGTAGCAGTTGGAGAATTTTTCTGCTGGCGTTACCACTGCAGAAGGCCTCTCTCAAGGATGTTTGTTGAGATCTGGATACGGAACTGCTTTTCAACATCAACTCTTCGACAAATGGTTTCCAAGATATCATCAACATTGTCAAACAGTAAGCATAATCAGTAGATGTAAACTACATGTGTTGAAAACAAATGCACAAGGATAACTTCATGTATTTACATACTAGATATACTTTTTGATGACCTATTCTCCATTGTCCTGGCTCAAGGCATTTGCCTTACCCTTCTCAAGATCGTCTATTCCTCGACAAAAGTACAATAAGTTCAATTCCGTTGCTAGGCGCTGCCCAAGTAGCTGCCTGTTGCAGCAGTTCTCTCGTCTTTGTCCGTTTCTTGTAATTTTTTTCGTCTCTTTTTCGTCATCTTTGTATTTGGAGTGGAACATTACTTTGTAAAACTTTTTGTGGCTTTGGCGATATTTTTTTACTACTTTTCTCCTGTGTTAGTCTGGAGATCCTACATATAACCATGGCTGCATTGTTTACATGTGAAATCAGCTGTTACAAGCCTGTAGCATGTCAGTGCTAACTAGTGTAGGGCTTGATGATTTCCCTCGAGCTGAGGAGGAGGAGGAGAGGACGACGTGCTGGTTCTCGGATGTGAGCTGGGAGGTGACGACATGGACCTGTCCTTCCATCCATCGTTGTTGGGAACGTGGGATCTATCTCTGGTGGGATGGACGAGCTAGCTGTGCTAACCCAGCGGCATCGTGCTGTTCACGGACGTGGCTGACGGAGCTGACATCGGACGCCGACCCCACATTGGAGGAGCTTCGCCTGCTGTGAGCAGACAGGATCCAGGAGACAGAGACTGAAAAGACTGCTGGGGAGGCTCAGTCCTGGACCCTGTGGAGGTGGAGACTGGCTGGGCTGGAGACCTAATGGACATTAATGGACATCTAATTTCTTATGGACCTTTTTGCACTTTCTATACTTTTTCTTACTTTTGTTTTCTTAAATGCTGCGGTGACTCCTGAATTTCCCCTCGGGGATAAATAAAGTATTTTCTATTCTATTCTATAAGAATCTTGGTTGAAAAGAATAGCAAAAACGGGTAATGTAAGTCGCATCTTCAAGTAAATTATTTTACTTGACGATGCACATGCCCCATATTATATGTAATATCTTCAGATTTCTATGAAGAGAAGCACGGATTGACTTATTATTCGACTTGACTTTTAATTTGGGGGGAACTTACAACAGGTTTTCTATCAAAGCAACTCACACTCTTCTTCTCCCCTGTATAAACAACTCACTAGCAACCTCTATTGGTAGTAGGCCGTGATTGCATCTCACTATACAACATTATCTATTACCTTACCCCACACGTGCTTGCATAAAGTTTTAAGAACTCTGGGGTGAATTTGATGAAACAGATATGGCATTGGAACTTCTGATGGAGATTAATAAAACATTAACCCTGATGATCCCAGGAAGACTGGCATGTACAAACCGTTTGTCCTATTCATAAGCTGTAAAAAGTGGCGTTATCCTCAGATTCTCAAGTTTCCGAGGGTACCTTGATGTATTACACACGATGTCAGCAACATGCCGAGGAAATGCCGGGAAAGAACGATGATTTTGTGAAACTGCCATCGACATTGTTTGCAGTGTTTATTCACACGCCCTTTTTGTAAATCTGCAGAAAATGAACCATTTGCCCTAGCTCAATTCTGTGCAAAAACAAATAATTCTACACTCTGTACAAGCCCTCGATATATGTCCTGTATTTACATCTAAATAATTCTTGAGAACTGCCTTCCATCTGCTCGTTGTTATGTTTCAGCTGGGGCTGCTCTGCACCAATCAGCAACAGTTTGTGTGTTCAGAGCTTGTGGATACTTAACAACTTGTTTTTTCTTTGAGCCAAGACTTGAATGAAGTGTTCTGTACATAGGTATTCACAGTTTTCATTGATTTAAAGTAAATATTCAGAACACTTCAATGTCCGCTTTTCTTTATTGAACAGTTTCTTGCATTCTGGTTACGCTATATTAATGAGAGGTTGTTGAGTTACATCTGGCTTTAGCCCTGGTTCTTCTAAACTCACAGAAGTGTACAAATTATTATTGCAGTGAATAATGAGTCCATGAGTAAAAATGTGACAGAAGCAAAAACGGCCTAAACATTCCAATCAACTTCTCTTAGGTCTCAGAATTTGTAGATTCTGTAAGGGTAGAGCCACATCACTTTTTCCTGTGTTCTTCATGCTTGAGGAAACCTAAAAGTGTGTTGTGTATACTCCCAACTTCTTTCTAGAATTTTTCAAAATCAGAAAAATTCTATTTTCATTTCTTGCTTGGGATCCTAAGGGTTAAATACTGCCCCTCATCCTATACAATGCAGGCTTCTCAAAAGGTACTTACACACATTATCTTATCTTCTGCTGCAGACTGAGACTCCGTGCACTCCTGAACACGAAGAGCCAAAATCTGCAAAGGAAGCTATTGGCATGCTTCGAAATTCAATGACATCTAGTGCACAATAAAGACAGTGTTCTTCCCTGACACTGTGACACAGAGACTCAAACGCAGGACAACAGAGAGACACAGCAGACCAGAAAATTTGCGGTAAAGAGTTTACTAAACAACCAAAGTCAAGTCAAGTCAAGTCAAGTCAAGTCAAGTCAAGTCAAACTTTATTTATATAGCACATTTTAAAACAACCGCAGTTGGCCAAAGTGCTGTACAGGCTTAAAATCAAGATCAATAAAAACACAATCAATTAAAACAATCGTTAATAAGAATAATTTAAAACAGCTGGAAGGTAAAAGACACAATAAATAGTAGAGAAAAAAAGAACACACGGTAAATAAACACTGGCTGGAGAAGAATGCTAACCAAAGAAGTCAGGCAAAACAAGGAGCTACACAGGAGGCTACAAAACTGACTAAGACTATGCTGAAATTAACTCAAGATAAACAGAAACACTATCTCAGACTAAATGAGGCTGAGCTAGGAAACACACAACCTGCATGACAAAGGACACAGCTAAACAGACTTAACAGACCCAACCACACTACATAGCTTGCACTAGAGAGTTAGCTGACCAAGAGAGAGAGGGGAAACCTTGGTAGACAGCCTAAGAGAGGGGGGAGCTTTAAGGAAGGCAGGCTGAAGAGGTGTGCAGCGAGCCAGGGGAGGCTTTAGAGTTGGATAATCAAGCAAATACAGGTGAGCCAGGCAGAGAGGGTCCAGGATCTGAGGTACAGGAAACAGGGTGTTAAAATCCAGAGCATTATGAAAGAAAAGACTGAGTTTAAGCTTACTACTGACTGTGGTATGCAAAGATCCAGCTCACAGTAGCGGCTGCAGTCTGGTTTTATGGCAGAGGAAGGTGACTGCTGGTAAACCAGTCTGGTGATTACCAATCGCCTGCACCTGCCTGCACTCCACACACCTCACTCATGCTCACCTGGGAAAAGGAAAAGAGGGAAGGAGGGGGGAAGGGAGAGGCTGCTACTAAGCAGAGCTGGAGGCCCTGGGTGCATCTCAAAGCGATAAAGTTCCATCCTCGCTTCCTCCACTTGCGTCGTTCACTTGAGTCTTAGTTCCTCCCACCAGAGATGAGTGGGAGAGACGCGAAGAAATGAAGAGAGGAGAGAAGATGGAGGAGATTCGTTTTTAGAGCAATGGGACATCCTCTCCTCCAGAGCGTCACATGAAGCGACGTGTTTCATTGATGACGGCATCAGCTGATCACCTCTGGATCATCTGTCAGTCAGCTCTAACAGCTGATTGTGTGTCTGCACATGTGCGCTCTGATAAAACTCTGATAAAACATAAACAGTAACAGAGCTTTGTCTGTTCCTTAAACCAGTTTAAGAAACACATTGGCACGAAAAAAAACCTGCACTCTGTTTATTCTGTGTGCAGTTAAGAAGCTCGAGGATCACTTTACTGGTAAAATGCGTAATTGTTAGATTATTTATGAGTAATTTAGCCTTTATCTCGATCGTGAATTCTGAAACGTATTAATTTAACCTAGTTTATTGTGTTTCAGGAAGATATTAATGATTAGATTTCAGTATAAATTCTCCATTATATTGATTTGATGATGGTTGTGTTCAGTGTTTTGTGCTTTAAACTCACAACAAACACTTTATTACCTGATTTATGATCAGTTTCTGAACAATCCTCTGTACCTGTCCTAAGCTCGCCTTTTCTCTCTCTTTAAACTCTGTTGTGTTTGTGAAGTTTCATGGAGAGAAGTCTGAGCCCCTGCAGCGTCCAATCAGAGAGCGATATTCCATATGGGGGCGTGTCAGTCAGTGGCAAGACTTCCGCAAAGCCAGCTCTCGTGTATCCTCGATCATAGCTCCTCCGATCAGTCTCCTCCATCCTCTCTCCTCTTTCCTCCAAGTACAATTACTGCTTTGGGCCAGTCTTCAAAATGGCGACTAAGAAAGTACTTCCGGTTCTGCGGAGGAGATAGGATGGAGGAGGCATGAAATTAGCGCATTGAGACGCACCCCTTGACACCACTAGAATCAGGGGGGATCGTGACTGGTCTTCTTTTGCACTGAGCACCTTGAAATATGACATATATTGTATAAGTAAAGCAGCGGTTCATTAGACAAGCAGTCACAACACATCTTAGGATAGTCATCTTGAAGTAGTGCACATAGCTGAAAAAAAGTTCCAGATTGGCCATATTTTTATGCCTAAAGAAGCTCAGGTTTGGTTAAATGGCATTAGGGATATTCACCATTATATTGGATGATATTAGTATTGGATGCTTATGTCGGTATTTACAACTGAAATGTTGTCTAGAAAAATCTGCATTGATGAGCTGTATATTTTGGTCATATGAGCAAAAAAGTTAATATAGTTGTAGGGTGGACCAACAGACTTATGTTGTAATTCTTTGCACATTAGGTCTGTTTTAAGAACAGAGATTTGCATATTTCTTCATCATAAAATCTTAAATTTTGCCTACGGGTTTTGGAACTGCAGTTAAATATCAGTACTGTTGTAGGTATCAGCTGAATAAAATTAAGTGCACCCCTTAATGACATTTTCAAATTATACACATTTTATGGTTGCATTTTCTTAATACATTACCTCTTCATGGCCCATATTCCTGGACATGTTGGCATGCCTTTTTCCAAGACCAGCCTGGGCAAGGTCAAACTCTACAGAAGAGGTTGGGGTTGTCTCCAGATTCAGGTTTAACAGTTATCCATAGACGCTAAAAGGCCTCCGAATTTTTAGATGCTGTGCCATAGGTTTTCAGACTCTGTATCTTTCACTTTCCAGAACAAGATTTCCTGTGAAAAAAAAAACAGGTGAGATCTGATTTTGAAATATAAAAATACTATTACTATACTAAAAATACAAAAAGAAAATTAAAACATGATCATAAAGTTGCATATAAAACATTAGTTACTCAAATCACACACAAAATCACACTCACACACACACACACACACACACACACACACACACACACACACACACACACACACACACACACACACACAGGTAACCTGGGCCCATATTCACAAAGGTTCTCAGAGTCCTCTCAGAGAGCTCCTAACTAAAAAATTCTAGCAAGGAGTCTTAGCTTAAGAGCGATTCAGGAAGGTTGTGAGAGCAACTCTGAGCAAGGAAGAGACAGAACCTTTTATCTTAGGTTGTGTTTGAATTCATTCACTCATTCTCTACTCACTACTCACTTTATAGTGAATTAGATGTAGTGGACTATATAGTCCACTACATCTGTATAGTGAATACGGGGAAATGACGTATTCACTATATAGTCCACTACATCAGCTAAATTAAAACAACATTTCAGACACTACTCACTCACTCACCAGCCGCTAACAGTGACGTAATTACACTTGCATTGCTCATGATGATAACTAATGTTGGCCTATTTGCCGCAACAGCCAAATAAAATAGAATAACTTATTACACATTATTTATAAAATTCATAAACATTAATTTACACAGCAACTTATGCTGTATTTGAGAATTACAAAAGTCCGATGAATGCATCACTCGCAATGAACAATTTAGCGGCTAACGTCTATGTTGTTTGTTTCTCTGCTCGAAGTTGTGAGACCCGTTCATCCATGAGTTAAACAGAGAGCTTACTGTTATTCTCTGACAGGTTTTAAAGTTTTTTCATGTTATCAGTAATCACTTATGTAATCAGCCATTCCTTCAGTTTGAACTCATGATCGTATATATTGCTAATATAGTGAGCATCTCTAATACACTACTTTACAAAATGCATTGTGGGATACATTGAGTGGACTATATAGTGAATGACCATGCTTACTCAGATTTTGGACAGCACTACAAAATGACGTATTCACTATATAGTGCACCATATAGTGAATAAGAAGTGATTTCGGACACAGCCTTAGTGAGGACGTGTGGTTGACACTGTTGCTAGGTATGTATGACGCTCTTGAAAGCTGTGATTGGTTGGTACAAGAAGAGGAAAGTATCATGCTGATAAAACTCAGCTAAATTAATAGTGACACAGCTTTCAAAATGTTTAAACATACCTCATTCACACACCGATTATATTGATTTGTTTATTGATCCGTTTACTGCACATGCTGGTCATGTTGGTTTTAATGGTGGACGCAGACTCAGCTGTCAGCACTTCCTGTGATTGCTGGCGTCCTTTTAAAAGCAGTTTGATTTGGCAGAATGACCAAAACAATGACATGGATAAAAAAAGAACGAGAGAGAGGAGCCTGCTGTTTGCACGGCTCATGAAGAAGAATAAAAGAGTACTGAGAGGGAACTTGGGTCACAGGATCCCGGCACAAGGGAAGAGGCAGACTTGGGAGTGCATCGCCCAACAAAACAATGTGACGCTCCCGCTCCTCCTTCTTAAACAGTTTTGTGGGCTACCACTCAGGGTATAACATTGGTGTCTTTGATATTAATAACTTTATGAATGTGAAAAAATTTCATGTGCTCATAAACCGGACTGTTTAGGGGGTGGATCAGCAGATAAACAGCTGTCTCAGGTGGCAGAAACTGTGTTCAGCATGTTGGGAAGTCCGACATCTGTATCTGTGTTAACTCTTAAGGCTGATTTATGCTTGGCGCATCCACAGGGTCCGCACAGCTTCATGCAGAAGAATGACGTCATTTTCGCACCTACGCCCCCATGCACAGTCCCTTTCACGTGGAAAATTTCCGCCCGCACACTCAGAAATTTCTAACCTGCCTGACGGAGCCCTGCGGACAAGATGGTGGAAGAAGGGGATCTCTTAGTGGTGGAAGTGCAGAAATATAGCGATCTCACTATCTCTCTTTACACAGAGATCACCGTGAAAACCGTGTGCTAAATAATTCATGGCGTGAAATTGTGGCCACTTTCGGCACATTAGAGGAGGAAGAGTTAGAAGAACCTGGAAAAATCTCCGGGACAGATATGTAATGTAAACTTCTTTGACTCTCGTTTAGTACTCTGGTAGACATACGTTTGTGATACACCGGCCCATGCAGTTACTGCGGTCACGCCAGCTGCGCTTTGGAAACACTCAGTCGCACTATCTACGCTTAAAACTCGCGTGCGCATCTGAACTTCCTTGTACGGTAAAGCTTGACAGTGGCTCTGTGGTGCATTCAGGTACATCTCGGAAACTTGGGAATCTGTACAGAAATGTGTTTCACTTGCTATTATCATATCATTTGTTGGTAAACATGTACTGGTAATTAAATCATTGTTTTAATTGGTCAAAATAAAATTATATATATATATATATATATATATATATATATATATATATATATATATATATATATATATATATATATATATATAGAAATTTTGTTTTCTACAAATTCCACAAGATTCTTGTTCTACATGACCTCAACTACCTCTGTTGTGATTTTCAAGTTGTTTCACTGCAGATTTTTCTGACAATTTCAGGTTATAGTCAAGCCCAGTATACAATATAATGTACGCTTATTTGTGCAAATTTAAAAAATTACTATAAAATAGAAATCAAATTGTTTTTTACACATTCCACCAGATTCTACTTAAACATGTCTCCACCTACCTTTGTGGTGATTTTCAAGTTGTTTCACTGCAGATTTGTCTGACAATTTCAGGTTATAGTCAAGCCCAGTAAACAATACAAGTTAAACTTCCATAGGCAAATTGAAATATTGATATAAAATAGAAATCAAATTGTTTTCTGCAAATTCCACCAGTTATTTGTTCGACATGACCTCAACTACCTCTGTGGTGATTTTCAAGTTGTTTCACTGTATATTTTTCTGACAATTTCAGGTGATAGTCAAGCCCAGTATACAATGTAATTAACGCTTCTTTGTTCAAATTAAAAAAATTAATATAAATTAGAAATCAAATTGTTTTTTGCAAATTTCACCAGACTCTCACTTAACATGTCTCCACCTAACTCTGTGGTGATTTTCAAGTTGTTTCACTGCAGACTTTTCTGACAGTTTAAAGTTAAAGAAAAGTCAAGTATAGAATACAAGTTGAACTTCCCCAGGCAAATCAAAAAAAAAATATAAAATAGAAATCAAATTGTTTTCTGAAAATTCCACCAGATTCTCACTTAACATGTCTCCACCTACCTCTGTGGTTATTTTCAAGTTGTTTCACTGCAGATTTTTTCTGACAATTTCAGGTTAAAGTCAAGCCCAGTATACAATATAATGTACGCTTCTTTATGCAAATTGAAATATTGATATAAAATAGAAATCAAATTTTTTTCTGCAACCCCACAAGATTCTTGTTCTACATAATGTCTACTACCTCTGTGGTGATTTTCAAGTTGTTTCACTGCAGATTTTTTCTGACATTTTAAAGTTTTAGTCAAGCCCAGCATACAATACAAGTTATACTTTCATACGCAAATTAAAATATTAATATGAAATAGAAATCAAATTGTTTCCTACAAACTCCACCAGCTTCTTACTAAACATGACCTCATCTTCCTCTGTGGTGATTTTCAAGTTGTTTCACTGCATATTTTTCTGACAGTTTGAAGTTAAAGTCAAGCCAAGCATTATTCTGACTGTGGATACACATCTTCATTGTTACAACATGATAAGATGCAGGTATACAAAAAATCAAAGCAGTTTACAGTGATCCTTGTGGGCAGGAATATGATAAACTGATAAGAGGTGCAAAGAAGGGCAAAATAACCAATTGATTTCGGGCTGCTGCTGCTGGGATGACAGGATGTCCTGGAGTATGGACACACACAAACACAAACACACACACACACACACACACACACACACACTCACACACACACACACACACACACACACACACACACACACACACACACAGACACACTACCACACATAGTGTCGAAAATCACCACAGAGGTAGGTGGAGACATGTTCAAGTAGAATCTGGTGGAGTTTGCAAAAAACAATTTGATTTCTATTTTATATTAATTTGTTAATGTGCCTATGGAAGTTTAACTTGTGTTGTATACTGGGCTTGACTTTAACCTGAAATTGTCAGAAAAATCTGCTGTGAAACAACTTGAAAATCACCACAGATGTAGGTGGAGACATGTTTAAGTAGAATCTGGTGGAGTTTGCAAAAAAAAAATTGATTTCTAATTTATATAAATTTGTTAATTTGCCTGTGGAAGTTTGACTTGTACTGTATACTGGGCTTGACTTTAACCTGAAATTGTCAGAAAAATCTGAAGTGAAACAACTTGAAAATCACCACAGAGGTAGGTGGAGACATGTTCAAGTAGAATCTGGTGGAGTTTGCAAAAAACAATTTGATTTCTATTTTATATTAATTTTTTATTTTGCCTAGGGAAGTTTCACTTGTATTGTATACTGGGCTTGACTTTAACTTCAAACTGTCAGAAAAATCTGCAGTGAAACAACTTGAAAATCACCACAGATGTAGGTGGAGACATGTTTAAGTAGAATCTGGTGAGATTTGCAAAAAAAAAATTTGATTTCTATTTCATTTGAATTTTTTAATTTCCTATGGAAGTTTAACTTGTGTTGTATACTGGGCTTGACTTTAACCTTAAATTGTCAGAAAAATCTGCAGTGAAACAACTTGAAAATCACCACAGATGTAGGTGGAGACATGTTTAAGTAGAATCTGGTGGAGTTCATCAAAAACAATTTGATTTCTATTTTATATTATTTTTTTAAATTTGCAAATAGAAGCTCAAATTACATTGTATACTGGGCTTGACTATAACCTGAAATTGTTAGAAAAATCTGCTGTGAAACAACTTGAAAATCACCACAGATGTAGGTGGAGACATGTTGAAGTAGAATCTGGTGGAGTTTGCAAAAAACAATTTGATTTCTATTCTATATTAATTTTTTATTTTGCCTATGGAAGTTTCACTTGTATTGTATACTGGGCTTGACCTTAACCCCAAACTGTTGGACAAAAAGTCAAGCCAAGTATTATTCTGACTGTGGATACACATCTTCATTGTTACAACATGATAAGATGCAGGTATACAAAAAATCAAAGCAGTTTACAGTGATCCCTGTGGGCAGGAATATGATAAACTGATAAGAGGTGCAAAGAAGGGCAAAATAACCAATTGATTTTGGGCTGCTGCTGCTGAGATGACAGGATGTCCTGGAGTATGGACACACACACACACACACACACACACACACACACACACACACACACACACACACAGACACACACACACACACACACACACACACACACACACACACACACACACACACACATAGGGTTGAAAATCACCACAGAGGTAGGTGGAGACATGTTTAGTTAGAATCTGGTCGAGTTTGCAAAAACAATTTGATTTCTATTTTATATTAATTTTTAAATTTGCACAAAGAAGCATACATTATATTGTATACTGGGCTTGACTATAACCTGAAATTGTCAGAAAAATCTGCTGTGAAACAACTTGAAAATCACCATAGATGTAGGTGGAGACTAGAGCCCGGGCCGATTATAGCCTGTCACAGAATAATCAACATCGGCCAAAATGTAGCCGATTATAAAAAAAATTTGGCTCTGCGGAAATTCTGCTGCTCCTGCTCCTGTGAGTCTGTGTGTTGGGCTGCACGCTGCCCGAGTGCCCGGCCCCTCCCCCTCACACGCAGACCATGCTTTGCAGCCGCTCGTCTCCCCCACTCACTCTGCTACGGGAGAGGACGGCAAAAACTTTAACTACTCCATAGTCAGCTGTGATGTAACTCTACACTTTAATGCTCCATGACAAAAACACACTGTTAAGACATGCTAGGAAGTGCATTCAAGGTTTTTTCACGTAAGTTTTGAAGTGTGTTCAACGCCATGTAAGTTGTATCTTTTGTGAGACGAACAGAGATAAATGCTACTGTTAATTCACACGTTCACCATAATCTACAGTAAGACTATAGAACGGCATTTTAACGTCGTGTAAGTTGTTTTTCTGTGAGATAAACAGAGACAAATGCTGCTGTTAATTCACACGTCCACCATTATCTAATGAAAGACTCTAGAACGGCGTTTAACGTCGTGTAAGTTGCAGCTTTTGTGAGATGAACGGAGATAAAAGCTACTGTTAATTCACACGTCCACCATTATCTAATGTTAGAGTATAATACGGCGTTTTAACGTCGTGTGAATTGTTTTTCTGTGAGATAAACAGAGATGCTACAGTTAATTCACACGCCCACCATTATCTAATGTAAGAGTATAATACGACCTTTTAACGTAGTGTAAGTTGCATCTTTGTGAAATGATATATGCATTATGCAACTGTTTACATGTTTACAGTTTGAAAACTTTAATTTTGAATATTTATTTTCATTGTACTCTTAAAATAGTTTGCACTAGTTTGTTCACACAACCTTGCCTTATTGCCTTATTTATTATTGTGTGTTTACAGTTTAATTTTTCCTATTAATCATTGTGTGTTCACAGTTTGACTTTTTAAAAAAAAAATCATTATTGTGTTTAAAGTTTGACTTTTTTCTTTATCATTGCGTGTTTACAGTTTGACTTTCTTTCTACTTACTGTGTTTAAAGTTTGACTTGTTTATTTATTATTGTGTTTACAGCTTGTTCTTATTTATCATTGGTTTAAACTACAGTTCTTACGTTGACAGTTTTTTAATTAAAGTTCCTTGTCTTAATTTAATAGTGTTTTGTCTCTGTCTTGAATCATATGGGTATATAATAATTAGTGTTTAAAAACAGTATATATCCTGTGTATATCAATGAATTTATTATATATATCAGCCATTATATCGGATATTGGTCGATATATCAGATATCGGCCTATATATCGGATATCGGCTTTTTTTTTGCCCTCAGTATCGGTATCGGCATCGGCCCCAAAAATCCCATATCGGTCGGGCTCTAGTGGAGACATGTTTAAGTAGAATCTGGTGGAGTTCATCAAAAACAATTTGATTTCTATTTTATATTGATTTGTTAATGTGCCTATGGACGTTAAACTTGTACTGTATACTGGGCTTGACTATAACCTGAAATTGTTAGAAAAATCTGCAGTGAAACAACTTGAAAATCACCACAGATGTAGGTGGAGACATGTTGAAGTAGAATCTGGCGGAGTTTGCAAAAAACAATTTGATTTCTATTTTATTTTTATTTTTTAATTTGCCTATGGAAGTTTCACTTGTATTGTATACTGGGCTTGACTTTAACTTCAAACTGTCGGACAAAAAGTCAAGCCAAGTATTATTCTGACTGTGGATACATATCTTCATTGTTACAACATGATAAGATGCAGGTATACAAAAAATCAAAGCAGTTTACAGTGATCTTTGTGGGCAGGAATATGATAAACTGATAAGAGGTGCAAAGAAGGGCAAAATAACCAATTGATTTTGGGCTGCTGCTGCTGGGATGACAGGATGTCCTAGAGTATGGACACACACACACACACACAGACACACACACACACAGACACACACACACAAACACACACACACACACACACATACACACACACACACACACACACACACACACACACACACACACACACACACACACACACACACACTACCACACATAGGGTTGAAAATCACCACAGAGGTAGGTGGAGACATGTTTAAGTAGAATCTGGTAAAATTTGCAAAAAAAACAATTTGATTACCATTCATTTAAATTTTTTAATTTGTCTATGGAAGTTTAACTTGTGTTGTACACTGGGCTTGACTTTTACCTTAAATTGTCAGAAAAATCTGCAGTGAAACAACTTGAAAATCACCACAGAGGTAGGTGGAGACATGTTAAAGTAGAATCTGGTGGAGTTTGCAAAAAAAAATTTGATTTCTATTTTATATAAATTTGTTAATGTGCCTATGGACGTTAAACTTGTACTGTATACTGGGCTTGACTATAACCTGAAATCGTTAAAAAAATCTGCAGTGAAACAACTTGAAAATCACCACAGAGGTAGGTGGAGACATGTTCAAGTAGAATCTGGTGGAGTTTGCAAAAAACAATTTGATTTCTATTTTATATATTTTTTTTAAATTTGCACAAAGAAGCTCAAAATACATTGTATACTGGGCTTGGCTATAACCTGAAATTGTCAGAAAAATCTGCAGTGAAACAACTTGAAAATCACCACAGAGGTAGGTGGAGACATGTTCAAGTAGAATCTGGTGGAGTTTGCAAAAAACAATTTGATTTCTATTTTATATAAATTTTTAAATTTGCCTAGGGAAGTTTAACTTGTATTGTATACTTGGCTGGACTTTAACTTCAAACTGTCAGAAAAATCTGCAGTGAAACCACTTGAAAATCACCACAGAGGTAGGTGGAGACATGTTCAAGTAGAATCTGGTGAAGTTTGCAAAAAACAATTTGATTTCTATTTTATATTAATTTTTAAATTTGCACAAAGAAGCATACATTATATTGTATACTGGGCTTGACTATAACCTGAAATTGTCAGAAAAATCTGCAGTGAAACAACTTGAAACTCACCACAGATGTAGGTGGAGACATGTTAAAGTAGAATCTGGTAGAGTTTGCAAAAAAACAATTTGATTTCTGTTTCATTTGAATTTTTTAATTTGCCTATGGAAGTTTAACTTGTATTGTATACTTGGCTTGACTTTAACTTTAAACTGCTGGACAAATCTGCAGTGAAACAACTTGAAAATAACCACAGAGGTAGGTGGAGACATGTTAAAGTAGAATCTGGTGGAGTTTGCAAAATACAATTTAATTATTATTTTATGTTAATTTTTAAATTTGCCTAGGGAAGTTTCACTTGTATTGAATACTGGGCTTGACTTTAACTTCAAACTGTCAGAAAAATCTGCTGTGAAACAACTTGAAAATCACCACAGAGGTAGGTGGGGACATGTTAAAGTAGAATCTGGTAAGATTTGCAAAAAAACAATTTGATTACCATTTATTTAAATTTTATAATTTGCCTATGGAAGTTTAACTTGTGTTGTACACTGGGCTTGACTTTAACCTTCAATTGTCAGAAAAATCTGCAGTGAAACAACTTGAAAATAACCACAGAGGTAGGTGGAGACATGTTAAAGTAGAATCTGGTGGAGTTTGCAAAAAACAATTTAATTATAATTTTATATTAATTTTTAAATTTGCCAATGGAAGTTTCACTTGTATTGAATACTGGGCTTGACTTTAACTTCAAACTGTCAGAAAAATCTGCAGTGAAACAACTTGAAAATCACCACAGAGGTAGGTGGGGACATGTTCAAGTAGAATCTGGTGGAGTTTGCAAAAAACAATTTGATTTCTATTTTATATATTTTTTTTAAATTTGCACAAAGCTCAAAATACATTGTATACTGGGCTTGGCTATAACCTGAAATTGTCAGAAAAATCTGCAGTGAAACAACTTGAAAATAACCACAGAGGTAGGTGGAGACATGTTAAAGTAGAATCTGGTGGAGTTTGCAAAAAAAAATTTGATTTCTATTTTATATAAATTTTTAAATTTTGCACAAAGAAGCATTAATTACATTGTATACTGGGCTTGACTATAACTTAAACTGTCAGAAAAATCTGCAGTGAAACAACTTGAAAATCACCAAAGAGGTAGGTGGAGACACGTTAAAGTAGAATCTGGTGGAGTTTGCAAAAAACAATTTGATTTCTATTTTATATTAATTTTTAAATTTGCACAAAGAAGCATACATTATATTGTATACTGGGCTTGACTATAACCTGAAATTGTCAGAAAAATCTGCAGTGAAACAACTTGAAAATCACCAAAGAGGTAGGTGGAATCATGTTCAAGTAGAATCTGGTGGAGTTTGCAAAAAACAATTTGATTTTTATTTTATATTAATTTTTAAATGTTGCACAAAGAAGCATTAATTACATTGTATACTGGGCTTGACTATAACTTAAACTGTCAGAAAAATCTGCAGTGAAACAGCTTGAAAATCACCACAGAGGTAGGTGGAGACATGTTAAAGTAGAATCTGGTGGAGTTTGCAAAAAAAAAAATTGAATTCTATTTTATATTAATTTTTAAATTTGCACAAAGAAGCATACATTATATTGTATACTGGGCTTGACTATAACCTGAAATTGTCAGAAAAATCTGCAGTGAAACAACTTGAAAATCACCACAGATGTAGGTGGAGACATGTTGAAGTAGAATCTGGTGGAGTTTGCAAAAAACAATTTGATTTCTATTTTATATATTTTTTTTAAATTTGCACAAAGCTCAAAATACATTGTATACTGGGCTTGGCTATAACCTGAAATTGTCAGAAAAATCTGCAGTGAAACAACTTGAAAATAACCACAGAGGTAGGTGGAGACATGTTAAAGTAGAATCTGGTGGAGTTTGCAAAAACAATTTGATTTCTATTTTATAATTATTTTTAAATTTGCCAAGGGAAGTTTAACTTGTATTGTATACTGGGCTTGACTTTAACTTCAAACTGTCAGAAAAATCTGCAGTGAAACAACTTGAAAATCACCACAGAGGTAGGTGGAGACATGTTCAAGTAGAATCTGGTGAAGTTTGCAAAAAACAATTTGATTTCTATTTTATATATTTTTTTTAAATTTGCACAAAGCTCAAAATACATTGTATACTGGGCTTGGCTATAACCTGAAATTGTCAGAAAAATCTGCAGTGAAACAACTTGAAAATCACCAAAGAGGTAGGTGGAGACATGTTAAAGTAGAATCTGGTGGAGTTTGCAAAAACAATTTGATTTCTATGTTATATAAATTTTTAAATTTGCCTAGGGAAGTTTAACTTGTATTGTATACTTGGCTGGACTTTAACTTCAAACTGTCAGAAAAATCTGCAGTGAAACAACTTGAAAATCACCACAGAGGTAGGTGGAGATGTGTTCAAGTAGAATCTGGTGAAGTTTGCAAAAAAAATTTGATTTTTATTTTATTTTATTTTTTTTTAATTTGCACAAAGCTCAAAATACATTGTATACTGGGCTTGGCTTCCCTAAATTTGCCTAGGGAAGTTTAACTTGTATTGTATACTTGGCTTGACTTTAACTTCAAACTGTCAGAAAAATCTGCAGTGAAACAACTTGAAAATCACCACAGAGGTAGGTGGAGACATGTTCAAGTAGAATCTGGTGAAGTTTGCAAAAAACAATTTGATTTCTATTTTATATATTTTTTTTAAATTTGCACAAAGCTCAAAATACATTGTATACTGGGCTTGGCTATAACCTGAAATTGTCAGAAAAATCTGCAGTGAAACAACTTGAAAATCACCAAAGAGGTAGGTGGAGACATGTTAAAGTAGAATCTGGTGGAGTTTGCAAAAAACAATTTGATTTCTATTTTATATTAATTTTTAAATGTTGCACTAAGAAGCATTAATTACATTGTATACTGGGCTTGACTATAACTTAAACTGTCAGAAAAATCTGCAGTGAAACAGCTTGAAAATCACAACAGAGGTAGGTGGAGACATGTTCAAGTAGAATCTGGTGGAGTTTGCAAAAAACAATTTGATTTCTATGTTATATAAATTTTTAAATTTGCCTAGGGAAGTTTAACTTGTATTGTATACTTGGCTGGACTTTAACTTCAAACTGTCAGAAAAATCTGCAGTGAAACAACTTGAAAATCACCACAGAGGTAGGTGGAGACATGTTCAAGTAGAATCTGGTGGAGTTTGCAAAAAACAATTTGATTTCTATTTTATATATATTTTTTAAATTTGCACAAAGAAGCTAAAAATACATTGTATACTGGGCTTGGCTATAACCTGAAATTGTCAGAAAAATCTGCAGTGAAACAACTTGAAAATCACCAAAGAGGTAGGTGGAGACATGTTAAAGTAGAATCTGGTGGAGTTTGCAAAAAACAATTTGATTTCTATTTTATATTAATTTTTAAATTTTGCACAAAGAAGCATTAATTACATTGTATACTGGGCTTGACTATAACTTAAACTGTCAGAAAAATCTGCAGTGAAACAGCTTGAAAATCACCACAGAGGTAGGTGGAGACATGTTCCAGTAGAATCTGGTGGAGTTTGCAAAAAACAATTTGATTTCTATTTTATATTAATTTTTAAATTTTGCACAAAGAAGCATTAATTACATTGTATACTGGGCTTGACTATAACTTAAACTGTCAAAAAAATCTGCAGTGAAACAGCTTGAAAATCACCACAGAGGTAGGTGGAGACATGTTCAAGTAGAATCTGGTGGAGTTTGAAAAAAACAATTTGATTTCTATTTTATATAAATTTTTAAATTTGCCTAGGAAAGTTTAACTTGTATTGTATACTTGGCTGGACTTTAACTTCAAACTGTCAGAAAAATCTGCAGTGAAACAACTTGAAAATCACCACAGAGGTAGGTGGAGACATGTTGAAGTAGAATCTGGTGAAGTTTGCAAAAAACAATTTGATTTCTATTTTATATATTTTTTTTTAATTTGCACAAAGAAGCTCAAAATACATTGTATACTGGGCTTGGCTATAACCTGAAATTGTCAGAAAAATCTGCAGTGAAGCAACTTGAAAATCACCAAAGAGGTAGGTGGAGACATGTTAAAGTTGAATCTGGTGGAGTTTGCAAAAAACATTTTGATTTCTATTTTATATTAATTTTTAAATTTTGCACAAAGAAGCATTAATTACATTGTATACTGGGCTTGACTATAACTTAAACTGTCAGAAAAATCTGCAGTGAAACAGCTTGAAAATCACCACAGAGGTAGGTGGAGACATGTTAAAGTAGAATCTGGTGGAGTTTGCAAAAAAAACAATTGATTTCTATTTTATATTAATTTTTAAATTTGCACAAAGAAGCATACATTATATTGTATACTGGGCTTGACTATAACCTGAAATTGTCAGAAAAATCTGCAGTGAAACAACTTGAAAATAACCACAGAGGTAGGTGGAGACATGTTCAAGTAGAATCTGGTGGAGTTTGCAAAAAACAATTTGATTTCTATTTTATATAAATTTGTTAATGTGCCTATGGACGTTAAACTTGTACTGTATACTGGGCTTGACTATAACCTGAAATCGTTAAAAAAATCTGCAGTGAAACAACTTGAAAATCACCACAGAGGTAGGTGGAGACATGTTCAAGTAGAATCTGGTGGAGTTTGCAAAAAACAATTTGATTTCTATTTTATATATTTTTTTTAAATTTGCACAAAGAAGCTCAAAATACATTGTATACTGGGCTTGGCTATAACCTGAAATTGTCAGAAAAATCTGCAGTGAAACAACTTGAAAATCACCACAGAGGTAGGTGGAGACATGTTCAAGTAGAATCTGGTGGAGTTTGCAAAAAACAATTTGATTTCTATTTTATATAAATTTTTAAATTTGCCTAGGGAAGTTTAACTTGTATTGTATACTTGGCTGGACTTTAACTTCAAACTGTCAGAAAAATCTGCAGTGAAACCACTTGAAAATAACCACAGAGGTAGGTGGAGACATGTTCAAGTAGAATCTGGTGAAGTTTGCAAAAAACAATTTGATTTCTATTTTATATTAATTTTTAAATTTGCACAAAGAAGCATACATTATATTGTATACTGGGCTTGACTATAACCTGAAATTGTCTGAAAAATCTGCAGTGAAACAACTTGAAAATCACCACAGATGTAGGTGGAGACATGTTGAAGTAGAATCTGGTAGAGTTTGCAAAAAAACAATTTGATTTCTGTTTCATTTGAATTTTTTAATTTGCCTATGGAAGTTTAACTTGTATTGTATACTTGGCTTGACTTTAACTTTAAACTGCTGGACAAATCTGCAGTGAAACAACTTGAAAATCACCACAGAGGTAGGTGGAGACATGTTAAAGTAGAATCTGGTGGAGTTTGCAAAATACAATTTAATTATTATTTTATATTAATTTTTAAATTTGCCTAGGGAAGTTTCACTTGTATTGAATACTGGGCTTGACTTTAACTTCAAACTGTCAGAAAAATCTGCTGTGAAACAACTTGAAAATCACCACAGAGGTAGGTGGGGACATGTTAAAGTAGAATCTGGTAAGATTTGCAAAAAAACAATTTGATTACCATTTATTTAAATTTTATAATTTGCCTATGGAAGTTTAACTTGTGTTGTACACTGGGCTTGACTTTAACCTTCAATTGTCAGAAAAATCTGCTGTGAAACAACTTGAAAATAACCACAGAGGTAGGTGGAGACATGTTCAAGTAGAATCTGGTGGAGTTTGCAAGAAACAATTTAATTATTATTTTATATTAATTTTTAAATTTGCCTATGGAAGTTTCACTTGTATTGAATACTGGGCTTGACTTTAACTTCAAACTGTCAGAAAAATCTGCAGTGAAACAACTTGAAAATCACCACAGAGGTAGGTGGGGACATGTTCAAGTAGAATCTGGTGGAGTTTGCAAAAAACAATTTGATTTCTATTTTATATTAATTTTTAAATTTGCACAAAGAAGCATACATTATATTGTATACTGGGCTTGACTATAACCTGAAATTGTCTGAAAAATCTGCAGTGAAAAAACTTGAAAATCACCACAGATGTAGGTGGAGACATGTTGAAGTAGAATCTGGTAGAGTTTGCAAAAAATCAATTTGATTTCTGTTTCATTTGAATTTTTTAATTTGCCTATGGAAGTTTAACTTGTATTGTATACTTGGCTTGACTTTAACTTTAAACTGCTGGACAAATCTGCAGTGAAACAACTTGAAAATCACCACAGAGGTAGGTGGAGACATGTTAAAGTAGAATCTGGTGGAGTTTGCAAAATACAATTTAATTATTATTTTATATTAATTTTTAAATTTGCCTAGGGAAGTTTCACTTGTATTGAATACTGGGCTTGACTTTAACTTCAAACTGTCAGAAAAATCTGCTGTGAAACAACTTGAAAATCACCACAGAGGTAGGTGGGGACATGTTAAAGTAGAATCTGGTAAGATTTGCAAAAAAACAATTTGATTACCATTTATTTAAATTTTATAATTTGCCTATGGAAGTTTAACTTGTGTTGTACACTGGGCTTGACTTTAACCTTCAATTGTCAGAAAAATCTGCTGTGAAACAACTTGAAAATAACCACAGAGGTAGGTGGAGACATGTTAAAGTAGAATCTGGTGGAGTTTGCAAGAAACAATTTAATTATTATTTTATATTAATTTTTAAATTTGCCTATGGAAGTTTCACTTGTATTGAATACTGGGCTTGACTTTAACTTCAAACTGTCAGAAAAATCTGCAGTGAAACAACTTGAAAATCACCACAGAGGTAGGTGGGGACATGTTCAAGTAGAATCTGGTGGAGTTTGCAAAAAACAATTTGATTTCTATTTTATATATCTTTTTTAAATTTGCACAAAGCTCAAAATACATTGTATACTGGGCTTGGCTATAACCTGAAATTGTCAGAAAAATCTGCAGTGAAACAACTTGAAAATCACCAAAGAGGTAGGTGGAGACATGTTCAAGTAGAATCTGGTGGAGTTTGCAAAAAACAATTTGATTTCTATTTTATATTAATTTTTAAATTTTGCACAAAGAAGCATTAATTACATTGTATACTGGGCTTGACTATAACTTAAACTGTCAGAAAAATCTGCAGTGAAACAACTTGAAAATCACAACAGAGGTAGGTGGAGACATGTTGAAGTAGAATCTGGTGGAGTTTGCAAAAAACAATTTGATTTCTATGTTATATAAATTTTTAAATTTGCCTAGGGAAGTTTAACTTGTATTGTATACTTGGCTGGACTTTAACTTCAAACTGTCAGAAAAATCTGCAGTGAAACAACTTGAAAATCACCACAGAGGTAGGTGGAGACATGTTCAAGTAGAATCTGGTGGAGTTTGCAAAAAACAATTTGATTTCTATTTTATATATTTTTTTTAAATTTGCACAACGAAGCTCAAAATACATTGTATACTGGGCTTGGCTATAACCTGAAATTGTCAGAAAAATCTGCAGTGAAGCAACTTGAAAATCACCAAAGAGGTAGGTGGAGACATGTTAAAGTAGAACCTGGTGGAGTTTGCAAAAAACAATTTGATTTCTATTTTATATTAATTTTTAAATTTTGCACAAAGAAGCATTAATTACATTGTATACTGGGCTTGACTATAACTTAAACTGTCAGAAAAATCTGCAGTGAAACAGCTTGAAAATCACCACAGAGGTAGGTGGAGACATGTTAAAGTAGAATCTGGTGGAGTTTGCAAAAAAAAAAATTGATTTCTATTTTATATTAATTTTTAAATTTGCACAAAGAAGCATACATTATATTGTATACTGGGCTTGACTATAACCTGAAATTGTCAGAAAAATCTGCAGTGAAACAACTTGAAAATAACCACAGAGGTAGGTGGAGACATGTTCAAGTAGAATCTGGTGGAGTTTGCAAAAAAAAATTTGATTTCTATTTTATATAAATTTGTTAATGTGCCTATGGACGTTAAACTTGTACTGTATACTGGGCTTGACTTTAACCTGAAATCGTTAAAAAAATCTGCAGTGAAACAACTTGAAAATCACCACAGAGGTAGGTGGAGACATGTTCAAGTAGAATCTGGTGGAGTTTGCAAAAAACAATTTGATTTCTATTTTATATAAATTTTTAAATTTGCCTAGGGAAGTTTAACTTGTATTGTATACTTGGCTGGACTTTAACTTCAAACTGTCAGAAAAATCTGCAGTGAAACCACTTGAAAATCACCACAGAGGTAGATAGGGCTGCCACAAACGATTATTTTGATAGTCGACTAGTCACCGATTATTTTTTGCGATTAGTCGACTAATCGGATCATACATAAATTGCAGCTTATTGTACCAGCATACAGCTCATTAGTTTCCAGCTTCAAGTGTTTAAGGTATGTACTAAAAATAAAAACAATTAAGATGATAGTTCATTCAACTTTTAATGAACTTTGCAGCTTGTACTGACATTCTTTTAATGTGATAGTGCAAAATAAAATGAAGGCATAACTCTGGTCTAGAATGGACCCAAAACTTTGCACTATGTATGTACACTATGAATACTATGCAGTAGTAAGAACACAAAATATCAACAAAAGGAAATAGCTGAAAACACATTTCCCTCTTCTCTGACATCAAACAAATCTTTAAATGTGCAAACAGCTGAGTTAAAGACGGTAAACAAGGCACTGGGTGAGAGTAAACAAAACAAAACAAAAAAAACGTTTATAGGTTTTTCTTTGCTTCATTGTCCCTGGCATTAGACATAGCTACATTTGAAGTACTGAAAGTGTGACACAATCAAATGAGGTAGGCACCTAAAACTAAATAAATTATCCAAAAAGACAAGTTTTGCTCTCATCCATGTACAGCAAAAGTGCATTTTGTGCTCAGTGCTCACAACTGTTTTTAACTTTACAACACTCTGACTCTACATAATCCCAGTCTACACAAGGCTCTTGTTCATAGCCAGGAAAGTTAGCATTTCTACATGTTCTGGAGAAAGGCTTGCTCTCTTTTGAGAGCAGATGTTCCCTGCTGTGGAGAAGATGCGCTCTGACGGGGTGGAGGTTGCAGGGATGCACAGAAAAGATTTAGCTAGCTTTGATAGCGTGGGGAAGCGTCCCTCATTTTCACTCCACCATTTGAGAGGATCATCCTTTTTAGAGAGTGTGGCCTCTGCAAAGTACAGCTGAACTTCACTTCTCACAACTTGGACTTTTTGGTCCTCCTGGTCGGTTTCTTCATCATTTTCACTCTGACTGTCTGTGTCAGACTGAAGAAGGGAGTCCAAAGCAGTCTTTTCAACTCTACCTGAACCAGTGACCCTCTGCTGTTGTGCACACTCACGTGTCCCAGCATTTGCCTCTTTGACAGCAAGCACTTCGATAGTACCCTGCACTCTGATGCCATCGGCGGGAGCCAGAAACTTCAGCTTTCTGTATCTGGGGTCCAGTGCAGCTGAGAGAATAACTGGGTTTTCTTTCTCCGCTGAGATAGCGAAAATACTCTCCCATCTCTGTGTTATCCCTTTTTCCGCAGTGGCAATGAAAGACTTTCCTGAGCTTGTCTCAAACTGTCTTTGGTGTACAGACCGAGACAGTCCCTTGATCACCTGTGGAAGACCTGAAATGGTTGTGTACTGCTGTCCACTAAGGTAAACAGTAGCTGTCTCAAAAGGCGCCAACCCTTGCTCCAGTTCTTCAAGCAGAGCCCACTGCTCTGGCTTCAAGTCAAAGTAATGCTTCCCCCTTGAAGTTACCTCAGGATCTGAAAGAGTGGCAGTGAGAGGCCAGCGCTGTTCCAGGAGTCTCTCAATCATGTGAAATGTACTGTTCCATCTTGTACTGACATCTTGGATCAGAGCATTTTTCTTCACATTCATTTGCTCCTGTTTCATCTTTAGCTTTGTGCTAGCCAGCTCACTTCTCTTAAAGTGCTCCACTAGCTGCCTAGCAGCACCTAGTGCTCTGCTGATGGTGGTTTCTTTGAGAGCGGTGTTGACTATGAGCTGGAGAGTGTGTCCAGCACAGCGGATAGAAGCCCATCCATGTTTTTCTTCAAGGAGTCGCATTGCTGCCACCATATTTGACCCACTGTCGTGAACTACTGCCTTTATTTTGGTGGGCAAGATGTCAAATTTTGCTAACACCTCTTCCATCCATGTCATTATATTTGCACCAGTATGCCTTTCCTCAAGAGGCATGGTGGCAAGGTTGAAGCTCTTCATCTTCCAATCTTCACTCATAAAATGACAAGACACACCAAGGTACGCCTCTGTTGCACGACTGGTCCACACATCAGCAGTCAGGGTGAGGAAACTTTGGACTCCTCGAAGGGTCTGCTTTACCTTAAAGATATGAGATGATTTGGAATAGTTAGCATTAGGAGGAAAATTTTATGTACATATATTATTTTTTAACAATATTTGTCAGTTTATGCATCAAGATTTAAATGTATTTAAAAATTCAGCAATTCAGTTGTCACATCAAATCAAATACAGTAACAATAAACATTCAACATATCAGTAAAAAAAATTGCATTACATCACTTTTGTTTTATGCTTTAACAAAGATTAATTAATTAATTGCTAAGTCAGCAAATTCTTCATCATTTCATCATGTAATGTGTTAAATTGTAATACAAAATGCTGTTTTGTGCTGAGAGAAACAGAGAGAGAGAAAAAAAACTGACCTTCTCAAATGTTTTAACATATTTCTCTTCCATCATTGCGGTGAAGTGTGATCGGCCTGGTAGGTAGTTGTCATGGTATTCTGGATTGAACTGCTTGATCATATCTTTGAAACCTGAATCACCAACCATGGACAGGGGTCTCATGTCTGTCACCAACATGTTCAGGATTGCTTCAGTCAGGACATTTGCTTGCCGAGGTGTGCATGTTGTTGGCTTTGTCACAAAGTTGTCCATTGAAGAGGAACACGTTTTTTTGGCGCTGTAACGTAGCGTTATGAAACATTAACGTCATCACATTTTCTATTCAAACACATCGCTATAAAGTAGGTAGCTCACTGTTGACGCTAATGTTAGCAGCTAACTAGCCAATTAGCTTACCGAGATGGTCCTTCTTCGTCCGAAAATAAATCCGCCACGACGTGCTTTCTTTTCAGATGCTCATGCATCGCCGTCGTGCTGCCATGGAAGGCCATTTCTGCTTTGCAGATTTTGCATTGCACACTTTTCTCCTTTACTTTGGAAAAATGCTCCCAAACTTTCGAGCTCCGTTGCCGGCTTGCCATGATGCTGCTGGGCATAACACTTTCGGTGACATCACGGGTGACCTCGGATACCACTTCTGCGCATGTGCGTGAAGGATAGAACGGCAGACAAGATAGCCGAAAGTACAGCGGCAGTTTTGAGGGGAAAATAAGGTTTAAAAATATCTTAAAACGACGACGTCGATCATTAAATAAGTCGTCGACGATTTTGATCGTCGACGTCGTCGTGACTAGTCGACTAATCGTGGCAGCCCTAGTGGAGACATGTTAAAGTAGAATCTGGTGAAGTTTGCAAAAAACAATTTGATTTCTATTTTATATTAATTTTTAAATTTGCACAAAGAAGCATACATTATATTGTATACTGGGCTTGACTATAACCTGAAATTGTCTGAAAAATCTGCAGTGAAACAACTTGAAAATCACCACAGATGTAGGTGGAGACATGTTAAAGTAGAATCTGGTAGAGTTTGCAAAAAAACAATTTGATTTCTGTTTCATTTGAATTTTTTAATTTGCCTATGGAAGTTTAACTTGTATTGTATACTTGGCTTGACTTTAACTTTAAACTGCTGGACAAATCTGCAGTGAAACAACTTGAAAATCACCACAGAGGTAGGTGGAGACATGTTAAAGTAGAATCTGGTGGAGTTTGCAAAATACAATTTAATTATTATTTTATATTAATTTTTAAATTTGCCTAGGGAAGTTTCACTTGTATTGAATACTGGGCTTGACTTTAACTTCAAACTGTCAGAAAAATCTGCTGTGAAACAACTTGAAAATCACCACAGAGGTAGGTGGGGACATGTTAAAGTAGAATCTGGTAAGATTTGCAAAAAAACAATTTGATTACCATTTATTTAAATTTTATAATTTGCCTATGGAAGTTTAACTTGTGTTGTACACTGGGCTTGACTTTAACCTTCAATTGTCAGAAAAATCTGCTGTGAAACAACTTGAAAATAACCACAGAGGTAGGTGGAGACATGTTCAAGTAGAATCTGGTGGAGTTTGCAAGAAACAATTTAATTTTTATTTTATATTAATTTTTAAATTTGCCTATGGAAGTTTAACTTGTATTGAATACTGGGCTTGACTTTAACTTCAAACTGTCAGAAAAATCTGCAGTGAAAGAACTTGAAAATCACCACAGAGGTAGGTGGGGACATGTTCAAGTAGAATCTGGTGGAGTTTGCAAAAAACAATTTGATTTCTATTTTATATATTTTTTTTAAATTTGCACAAAGCTCAAAATACATTGTATACTGGGCTTGGCTATAACCTGAAATTGTCAGAAAAATCTGCAGTGAAACAACTTGAAAATCACCAAAGAGGTAGGTGGAGACATGTTCAAGTAGAATCTGGTAGAGTTTGCAAAAAACAATTTGATTTCTATTTTATATTAATTTTTAAATTTTGCACAAAGAAGCATTAATTACATTGTATACTGGGCTTGACTATAACTTAAATTGTCAGAAAAATCTGCAGTGAAACAGCTTGAAAATCACCACAGAGGTAGGTGGAGACATGTTCAAGTAGAATCTGGTGGAGTTTGCAAAAAACAATTTGATTTCTATGTTATATAAATTTTTAAATTTGCCTAGGGAAGTTTAACTTGTATTGTATACTTGGCTGGACTTTAACTTCAAACTGTCAGAAAAATCTGCAGTGAAACAACTTGAAAATCACCACAGAGGTAGGTGGAGACATGTTAAAGTAGAATCTGGTGGAGTTTGCAAAAAACAATTTGATTTCTATTTTATATATTTTTTTTAAATTTGCACAAAGAAGCTCAAAATACATTGTATACTGGGCTTGGCTATAACCTGAAATTGTCAGAAAAATCTGCAGTGAAACAACTTGAAAATCACCAAAGAGGTAGGTGGAGACATGTTAAAGTAGAATCTGGTGGAGTTTGCAAAAAACAATTTGATTTCTATTTTATATTAATTTTTAAATTTTGCACAAAGAATCATTAATTACATTGTTTTCGGGCTTGACTATAACTTAAACTGTCAGAAAAATCTGCAGTGAAACAGCTTGAAAATCACCACAGAGGTAGGTGGAGACATGTTAAAGTAGAATCTGGTGGAGTTTGCAAAAAAAAAAAAAGATTTCTATTTTATATTAATTTTTAAATTTGCACAAAGAAGCATACATTATATTGTATACTAGGCTTGACTATAACCTGAAATTGTCAGAAAAATCTGCAGTGAAACAACTTGAAAATCACCACAGAGGTAGGTGGAGACATGTTGAAGTAGAATCTGGTGGAGTTTGCAAAAACAATTTGATTTCTATTTTATAATTATTTTTAAATTTGCCTAGGGAAGTTTAACTTGTATTGTATACTGGGCTTGACTTTAACTTCAAACTGTCAGAAAAATCTGCAGTGAAACAACTTGAAAATCACCACAGAGGTAGGTGGAGACATGTTCAAGTAGAATCTGGTGGAGTTTGCAAAAAACAATTTGATTTCTATTTTATATATTTTTTTTAAATTTGCACAAAGAAGCTCAAAATACATTGTATACTGGGCTTGGCTATAACCTGAAATTGTCAGAAAAATCTGCAGTGAAACAACTTGAAAATCACCAAAGAGGTAGGTGGAGACATGTTAAAGTAGAATCTGGTGGAGTTTGCAAAAAACAATTTGATTTCTATTTTATATTAATTTTTAAATTTTGCACAAAGAATCATTAATTACATTGTTTTCGGGCTTGACTATAACTTAAACTGTCAGAAAAATCTGCAGTGAAACAGCTTGAAAATCACCACAGAGGTAGGTGGAGACATGTTTAAGTAGAATCTGGTGGAGTTTGCAAAAAAAAAAAATGATTTCTATTTTATATTAATTTTTAAATTTGCACAAAGAAGCATACATTATATTGTATACTGGGCTTGACTATAACCTGAAATTTTCAGAAAAATCTGCAGTGAAACAACTTGAAAATCACCACAGAGGTAGGTGGAGACATGTTGAAGTAGAATCTGGTGGAGTTTGCAAAAACAATTTGATTTCTATTTTATAATTATTTTTAAATTTGCCTAGGGAAGTTTAACTTGTATTGTATACTGGGCTTGACTTTAACTTCAAACTGTCAGAAAAATCTGCAGTGAAACAACTTGAAAATCACCACAGAGGTAGGTGGAGACATGTTCAAGTAGAATCTGGTGAAGTTTGCAAAAAACAGTTTGATTTCTATTTTATATATTTTTTTTTAAATTTGCACAAAGCTCAAAATACATTGTATACTGGGCTTGGCTATAACCTGAAATTGTCAGAAAAATCTGCAGTGAAACAACTTGAAAATCACCAAAGAGGTAGGTGGAGACATGTTAAAGTAGAATCTGGTGGAGTTTGCAAAAAACAATTTGATTTCTATTTTATATTCATTTTTAAATTTGCCTAGGGAAGTTTAACTTGTATTGTATACTTGGCTGGACTTTAACTTCAAACTGTCAGAAAAATCTGCAGTGAAACAACTTGAAAATCACCACAGAGGTAGGTGGAGACATGTTCCAGTAGAATCTGGTGAAGTTTGCAAAAAACAATTTGATTTCTATTTCATTTGAATTTTTTAATTTGCCTATGGAAGTTTAACTTGTGTTGTATACTGGGCTTGACTTTAACTTTAAACTGCTGGACAAATCTGCAGTGAAACAACTTGAAAATCACCAGAGAGGTAGGTGGAGACATGTTAAAGTAGAATCTGGTGGAGTTTGCAAAATACAATTTAATTATTATTTTATATTAATTTTTAAATTTGCCTAGGGAAGTTTCACTTGTATTGAATACTGGGCTTGACTTTAACTTCAAACTGTCAGAAAAATCTGCTGTGAAACAACTTGAAAATCACCACAGAGGTAGGTGGCGACATGTTAAAGTAGAATCTGGTAAGATTTGCAAAAAACAATTTGATTACCATTTATTTAAATTTTATAATTTGCCTATGGAAGTTTAACTTGTGTTGTACACTGGGCTTGACTTTAACCTTAAATTGTCAGAAAAATCTGCTTTGAAACAACTTGAAAATCACCAGAGAGGTAGGTGGAGACATGTTAAAGTAGAATCTGGTAGAGTTTGCAAAATACAATTTAATTATTATTTTATATTAATTTTTAAATTTGCCTATGGAAGTTTCACTTGTATTGAATACTGGGCTTGACTTTAACTTCAAACTGTCAGAAAAATCTGCAGTGAAACCACTTGAAAATCACCACAGAGGTAGGTGGGGACATGTTAAAGTAGAATCTGGTAAGATTTGCAAAAAAAACAATTTGATTTCTATTTTATTTATATTTATAAATTTGCACAAAGAAGCTTAACTTGTATTGTATACTGGGCTTGACTTTAACTTTAAACTGCTGGACAAATCTGCAGTGAAACAACTAGAAAATCACCTCAGATGTAGGTGGAGACATGTTCAAGTAGAATCTGGTAGAGTTTGCAAAAAACAATTTGATTTCTATTTCATTTGAATTTTTTAATTTGCCTATGGAAGTTTAACTTGTGTTGTATACGGGGCTTGACTATAACCTTAAATTGTCAGAAAAATCTGCAGTGAAAAAATTGAAAATCACCACAGAGGTATGTGGAGACATTTTAAAGTAGAATCTGGTGGAGTTTGCAAAAAACAATTTGAATTCTATTAAAAATCAATTTTTTAATTTACCTAGGGAAGTTTCACTTGTATTGAATACTGGGCTGGACTTTAACTTCAAACTGTCAAAAAAATCTGCAGTGAAACAACTTGAAAATCACCACAGAGGTAGGTGGGGACATGTGTAAGTAGAATCTGGTGGAGTTTGCAAAAAACAATTTGATTTCTATTTTAAATTATTTTTTCAAATTTGCACAAAGAAGCTTTAATTACATTGTATACTGGGCTTGACTATAACCTGAAATTGTCAGAAAAATCTGCAGTGAAACAACTTGAAAATCACCAAAGAGGTAGGTGGAGACATGTTAAAGTAGAATCTGGTAAGATTTGCAAAAAAAACAATTTGATTTCTATTTTATTTATATTTATAAATTTGCACAAAGAAGCTTAACTTGTATTGTATACTGGGCTTGACTTTAACTTTAAACTGCTGGACAAATCTGCAGTGAAACAACTTGAAAATCACCACAGATGTAGGTGGAGACATGTTCAAGTAGAATCTGGTAGAGTTTGCAAAAAACAATTTGATTTCTATTTCATTTGAATTTTTTAATTTGCCTATGGAAGTTTAACTTGTGTTGTATACGGGGCTTGACTATAACCTTAAATTGTCAGAAAAATCTGCAGTGAAAAAATTGAAAATCACCACAGAGGTATGTGGAGACATTTTAAAGTAGAATCTGGTGGAGTTTGCAAAAAACAATTTGAATTCTATTAAAAATCAATTTTTTAATTTACCTAGGGAAGTTTCACTTGTATTGAATACTGGGCTGGACCTTAACTTCAAACTGTCAAAAAAATCTGCAGTGAAACAACTTGAAAATCACCACAGAGGTAGGTGGGGACATGTTGAAGTAGAATCTGGTGGAGTTTGCAAAAAAACAATTTGATTTCTATTTTAAATTATTTTTTTAAATTTGCACAAAGAAGCTTTAATTACATTGTATACTGGGCTTGACTATAACCTGAAATCGTTAGAAAAATCTTCAGTGAAACAACTTGAAAATCACCACAGATGTAGGTGGAGACATGTTGAAGTACAATCTGGTGGAGTTTGCAAAAAACAATTTGATTTCTATTTTATATAAATTTTTAAATTTGCCTATGGAAGTTTCACTTGTATTGTATACTGGGCTTGACTTTAACTGCAAACTGTCGGACAAATCTGCAGTGAAACAGCTTGAAAATCACCACAGAGGTAGGTGGAGACATGTTAAAGTAGAATCTGGTAGAGTTTGCAAAAAACAATTTGATTTCTATTTCATTTGAATTTTTTAATTTGCCTATGGACGTTTAACTTGTGTTGTATACTGGGCTTGACTATAACCTTAAATTGTAAGAAAAATCTGCAGAGAAACAACTTGAAAATCACCACAGAGGTATGTGGAGACATGTTTAAGTAGAATCTGGTGGAGTTTGCAAAAAACAATTTGAATTCTATTAAAAATCAATTTTTTAATTTACCTAGGGATGTTTCACTTGTATTGAATACTGGGCTTGACTTTAACTTCAAACTGTCAAAAAAATCTGCAGTAAAAAAAAATTGAAAATCACCACAGAGGTAGGTGGGGACATGTGTAAGTAGAATCTGGTGGAGTTTGCAAAAAACAATTTGATTTCTATTTTATATTATTTTTTTAAATTTGCACAAAGAAGCTTAAATTACATTGTATACTGGTCTTGACTATAACCTTAAATTGTTAGAAAAATCTGCAGTGAAACAACTTGAAAATCACCACAGATGTAGGTGGAGACATGTTGAATACAATCTGGTGGAGTTTGCAAAAAACAATTTGATTTCTATTTTATATTAATTTTTGAATTTGCCTATGGAAGTTTCACTTGTATTGTATACTGGGCTTGACTTTAACTTCAAACTGTCAGAAAAATCTGCAGTGAAACAACTTGAAAATCACCACAGAGGTAGGTGGAGACATGTTCAAGTAGAATCTGGTGGAGTTTGCAAAAAACAATTTGATTTCTATTTTATATAAATTTTTAAATTTGCCTAGGGAAGTTTAACTTGTGTTGTATACTGGGCTTGACTATAACCTTAAATTGTCAGAAAATTCTGCAGTGAAAAAATTGAAAATCACCACAGAGGTATGTGGAGACATGTTAAAGTAGAATCTGGTGGAGTTTGCAAAAAACAATTTGAATTCTATTAAAAATCAATTTTTTAATTTACCTAGGGATGTTTCACTTGTATTGAATACTGGGCTTGACTTTAACTTCAAACTGTCAAAAAAATCTGCAGTGAAACAACTTGAAAATCACCACAGAGGTAGGTGGGGACATGTGTAAGTAGAATCTGGTGGACTTTGCAAAAAACAATTTGATTTCTATTCTATTTAAATTTTTAAATTTGCCTAGGGAAGTTCTACTTGCATTGTACACTGGGCTTGACTTTAACTTCAAACTGTCGGACAAATCTGCAGTGAAACACCTTGAAAATCACCACAGAGGTAGGTGGAGATATGTTCAAGTAGAATCTGGTGGAGTTTGCTAAAAACAATATGATTTCTCTTTTATATTAATTTTTTATTTTGCCTAGGGAAGTTTCACTTGTATTGTATACTGGGCTTGACTATAACCTTAAATTGTTAGAAAAATCTGCAGTGAAACAACTTGAAAATCACCACAGATGTAGGTGGAGACATGTTAAAGTAGAATCTGGTAGAGTTTGCAAAAAACAATTTGAATTCTATTTAATATCAATTTTTTAATTTGCCAATGGAAGTTTAACTTGTATTGTATACTGGGCTTGACTATAACCTTAAATTGTCAGTAAAATCTGCAGTGAAACAACTTGAAAATCACCACAGAGTCAGTTGAGGTCATGTAGAACAAGAATCTTGTGGAATTTGTAGAAAACAAAAATATTTTATATATTTATCTGTATAGATCTATCTATATATATATATATATATATATATATATATATATATATATATATACATATATATATATACATATATATATATATATTAGTTTATTTTGACCAATTAAAAGAATGATTTAATCACAAGTACATGTTTACCAACAAATGATATGATAATAGCAAGTGAAACACATTTCTTTACAGATTCCCAAGTTGCCGAGATGTACCTGAATGCACCACAGAGCCACTGTAAAGCTTTACCGTACAAGGAGGTTCAGATGCGCACGCGAGTTTTAAGCGTAGATAGTGCGACTGAGGGTGCGTCTCAATGTGTTAACTACGTGCTTCCTCCGTCCTATCTCCGCCACGACACCGGAAGTACTTTCCCAGTCGCCATTTTGAAGACTGTCCCAAAGCGATAATTGCGCTCAGAGGAGAGAGGAGACTGATCGGAGGAGGTATGATCGAGGAGACACAAGAGCCGGCTTTGTGGAAGTCTTTTCACTAACCGACACGCCCCCATAAGGAATATCACTCTCTGATTGGACGCTGCAGCGGCTCAGACTTCACATGAAACTTCACAAAAACACAACAGAGTTTAATGAGAGAAAAGACGAGCTGAGGACAGGCACAGAGGATCGTTCAGGAACTGATCATAAATCTGGTAATAAAGTGTTTGCTGTGAGTTTAAAGCACAAAACACTGAACACAACCATCATGAAATCAATATAATCAGAGGATTAATACAGAAAACTGACTGATCAATAATATCTTCCTGAGACACAATAAGGTGGGTTATATTAATATATTAATATAACTCACCTTATCTGATCGTGAACTCTGAAGCTTCAGAGTTCACGATCAGATGGGCTCAAGGTAAAGGATAAATAATTCATAAATAATCTCACAATTACGCATTTTACTGGTAAAGGGATCCGTGTTCTTCGTAACAGCACACAGAATAAACAGAGAGCAGGTTTTCTTCATGGTAACGTGTGTGTTTAACAGGTTAAAGGAACAGACAAAGCACTGTTACTGTTTCTGTTTGATCAGAGTTATTACAGCACACATGCCCAGACGCACAAACAGCTGTTAGAGCTGACTGACAGATGATCCAGAGGTGATCAGCTGATGCCATCATCACTGAAACACGTCGCTTCATGTGACGCTCCGAAGGACAGGATGTCCCATTGCTCTAAAAACCAATCTCCTCCGTTCCTCTCTCCTCTCTTCATTTCCTCACGTCTCTCCCATGCATCTCTGGTGGGAGGGACTAAGACGCAAGAGAACGACGCAAGTGGAGGAAGGAAGGATGGAACTTTGGAGCTTTGAGACGCACCCTGAGTGTTTCCAAAGCGCAGCTGGCGTGACCGCAGTATGCAGTAAAGGGATGGACACCAACGGCGCCACGCGGGAAGTTAAGAAGCATTAAAGCCTCAAGCATTCTCTCGTGCGTCATGTTTGTACGGAAAGCATTAGGTTCTTAAATATTATATTGAGAAGTAATGAAGAGATACTGCTTCATCTATGTAACTGTATAATCCTAAGTGTCCCTTTAATATTCGAAACCCACTCTTATTACGAACATGCAGAAAAACCAAATCACTGTCACACACTCTTAAGATCAGATGAAATGATCAAACTATTAAGTTAAATGCAAACTTCCAGTTTACTGAACATTTTTAAAATAAACATTATAACATGTAAACCAACAATAAATCATCATTTCTCCTGAAATCTGTCTTTTCTCAGTTTCTTAACTTAAAATAATAAGTTTCTTAACTTGAAATAATAACCCATGTAAGGGGCCCTCTTACCACATACACACTCACACCAGCCGGGTTATAAAGTTTAGAAAACCCTATAGTTGCAGGCCTGCGGTGAGGCCCAAAACTTAATGGCCGCTTCACTCTAAGAGCAAACCAAAATAAAATAATTCTGAGCTTGTAGTTCAGTCAGTACTTACAGCCTCCAGTCCAAGTTCGTGAACCCAAACCGTGTCCTAAGATTCCATCCTCCCACTTTGGCGAATGCAGGAATAGACTTTAGCAAGCGATGTCAAGGAAAGAAAAGATAGAATCCACACTTTGCACTCTTCTAGCAGTCTATTAGCACTTTGACTACGACCAATCTTCATATCCAGTCCGGAATGACGAGAGAGAAGTCTTCACAGAAAGCTGAGTGAGCAAAACTAGTCCGTTGGCGGCGCTACATCCGCTAGACTAGCAAATGCTACATGCTACGGTGCTAAACTGCTTCAAAAGTTCTTTAAACAACCTACTGCAGGGCAAACTCCGGGGCAGAAACTATCTATAGGTAATCCAAAAGCAATAGACGAGTGTCCATTGACGACCGTTGAGCTAAAAGTCCAGAAAAGTTTTCAAATTACTCAAAAATAGCAGCCACATGGCAGATTCAACTTGCGTCTCTCCAGGTCAAGCTAGCGCATCCCACTTCTGGTTTCTTAGTAAAGCCAATACAAAAATGATTGGCAAGGGTCGTGTACACAGCACTTCCTTTTAGCTCTTTCACAATAAAAATAAAATAAAATACATGAAAACATTTTGTATTTCACTCGTTTTTAACAGATACTCATCACTCGTTTTTAACTGATACTCAGGTACTTTGAACAGCTTTTAAACCTTTTCAACACATACATGAAATACAATTTTAACCATATTTATACAACTTTTAACTAATTGATTCCTTTTAATCTTTTGAACTGTAACATCTCTTATGACATTGTGACTGTTTTATTTATTTATTGACACATTTGTCTGGGTTACATGTTGATCAAAATGAATTATCATGGGTCTCTGTTGAATTGTCTTCCTCCCCATGACATGTAGTCATTAGTTCATCACATAAGAGTTTACATGCAAAAGAGTTGAGCAACTTATCATAATATCTCAAACACCTTTCCACACAAGTCCATCGGACTTTTTTTCTAAATCTGTTTTTTTCTAAGTCAGGATTGGTAAATTGCTCCCTAGTCAATCTTGACTTTCTCTAATGAATGGAAATGTGTAAAGCATCAGATCAACCAATGGTCAACCAGTTTTCTGATAGTGCTAAATAGTTTAAAGGTGCATAAACCATCAACTGGCAGATATGTATGTGTACTTTCTTCTGTACAGACAGTAGCAACAAATTTCCTGTAAAGGGCAATAAAGGTCCATCACACCTGTGGACCGTGCTCTCAATCATAAGCTTACAACGGCTAAGGTTGGTTGAGGGATGCAGCCAAAAGCTGGGAGAACAACTGTGCCCTCAATCATTCAGACTTTTTGTGGAAAGAGAAGATCTTTGTTGTGATGTGGATGAGAATTTCTGGCCCAACAAACAGAAACATAAGGAGGTGTAGGAAGACTGCACTACTCTGTAATTCCAACAGCACTGCATGAACAGTTTTCCCTAAAGAGACTGTCTTTATATGTTCATCACAATGATGGGGAAGGTCAACAGAGTGCAGCACAAACAGTGAAATTAAAAATGTGAATATTTTCCAGTCTCTTGTCATTCAATCTCCCACATACACTTAGATGTAACTTACAATTCCCATTAAGTGTTATCAAAGCTTTGGGCATAGTTTACATCAGAACTTCCTTCCAGAGGACTCTGTTATGCTGACAAAATGACTAAGCACTTTAACTGCTCTGTCAATACACAGACACAAGGACTCATCATTCTGATGCACTGGCATATTCATTGACACAAAAATTTACTTTTGAGGGATGAACTAAGGATTTTTGGAACGAGACTGGTATTTGCAGGTAATCGATGGTGTTTTGCTATTTGAACAAAACCAAAACAAATTCTGAAAAATGTACTTACTGTTTTGCACTTGGCAATGATGATTCGAGAAATGTACCAAAGCAACTGAAAAAAACGTAATTCTATTTCCACATTTAATTGAGTAGTATATATATATATATATATATATATATATATATATATATATATATATATATATATATATATATATATATATATATATATGGGTCATTAGCATACTGGAGGACATTCTAGCCACCCCCCTGAAATTTCAATAATCCCTGAAGAAAATACAAAATCATGCAGTTGTTGTAAGATTTACTTGTCCTGAGACCAAATTTACATAAATTGAGAGAAATAATAGTTTTTTTTTCTTTCTTAAAATACCAAATAAGTTTGGGGTACCCCTCTAATATGCGCTTTTTTTTCTTGTCACCCGCCCCTGGTGACCAAATTGAACTCCTGTTAAAACTGTTAAAATGGCTTTTAAAACTAGTTTCTTCTGTATCATTTTATTCGCAGGATATCTGCGAATAAAATGATACAGAAGAAACACTCTTGTAAGATGTGGAAACATGTTTGTCAATCAACATAATATTTTTAATGATTATTATTGTGCAAGAAACCCGTGTCCCCCAACTTGCACGCAACCCTGTTACCTTAAACCTTTTAGCATTTTAGAAGAAGAAGAAATGTGTTAGTCACATGCTACACTGATACTGACATCATAAGAAAGTCTCTCAACAGCATGGTTAGAGCAAAGGTATGTGCGGTCGCCTTTTTTTTCAGATGTTTATAAGATTTTCAGCCTTGTTTGAATGTCTCACTTACCTAAAGCAATCCTGTTACCCATATTTCTAGAAAAATATAAATATTTAGACATTAAATTTTTTACTTGTTTACTCATGTAGGTTTGTCCTATTGGTAAATGCGAACAGCCAGCCAAATAGCTAGCATGGATTACTGAGAAAAAGCTACAATTAGCATGGATTTGCAATCCTGTTACTTGCAATCCTGTTACCGGGATTTGAGTAACAAGGTTGCATCTCCTCAGTTTACACCTAATCAACAAACTGTTATTTATGGTTCAGTATTTATAATGTAAATTAATTTAGTTTAAATGTAAAATGTCAAATGTTGGATCAGGCCCAAAATGCACACACACGTTCACTGTCACAGCCTGAGTGCATTTCTATTGCTGGTTGCGTTAACATGAATGCTCTATAGCGCCACCAAGGGGCTTAAAATTTCAGCCTCTCCGACTACCTTAAACTATAGGCCTGAAATTTGGTGGGCATAACAAGCATGCCTAGACCTACAAAAAAGTCTATTATGACCATAGTCATCCGAACAGGAAGTTCGCTATTTGGACGTAAACATCAAATTTTTGATGAGCTTTAGCCTCAGACTAAATGGAACAATTCCTAGGTTTTTCATTAAATTAACTCCAAACTTGGCTTGTGTGCACTACACGCACTGACAATGATACCTTCCAAATAGATTTTTGCTATGTCAATGGGCGCGGCCACAAATGACCATCAAAGTTGACCATTTTAACTGTTTCATCAAAACCTTAACGGCTCTCTAGTACAGTGTTGGATCAGGGCCAAAATGCACACAGAGGTTCAGTGTCACAGCTTCAGTGCATGTCTATCATGCAGAAATGCACTGATGGGGCTCAAATCTGCAGCCCATCCAGCTACTTTCAGCTACGGGCATCAAAACTTTTGGGCTAAACCCTCATGCCTACCCCCGAGCATGTAGCCATCACAAGGGACATTTGGGATATCCTGTTAAAAAAATATGGCATTTAAATGTCATATTTCCATTGGGCTGTGGAAAGTCCTACCGTTTTCTACCATTTTGCACTTTTGCACTTGGTATTTGTGTTTTGAAAAGTGCCGCATTTGCACTGACTCAAAGTTTAAGAATATGTATGTACTTTATTTTTGTTTCTATTTTTGAAAACTAGCAAGTTTGCACCGACAAAGTTTTTCTGGATATTCTTGCACTTGATTTTTTTTTTTTTTTTTTTAATTGTTGATTTTGCATGTGTGTGTTTTTTTTTCAAGCCAAAGTAGCACATATTTGAATTGCTTATTGTTCAATAATAGTGCAAACATACATTTTTACAATGTATATATAAAGACTTTTCAACAATTGTTTCTGTGGTCTTAAGCATTTTTTACATTTACATATTTTTCTATGAGAAAAATAAAGCTGTTTAACCCTCTAGTTTAATGCAATTCTGTTACCATATAATTTTAATCAAAAATAATTATAAATGACTTCCTAAGCTCACAGGGGTTAACCACATTGGCCTTTAAGCAGTTTAAGTGAAGATATGCATGAACTTTTAGAGCAAGTATTTGAAAATAACTGTCGAAATTAGTAAAGTGACATATGCCATTTTTTAAAAGTTGGGTATTGTACTTTTTTAAAGTTGCTTATATTCATTTAAATCAACTAAAATCTGTAGTCAAATGGTTATTCAGAGAGAATTGTATTTCTTTAACCTAATTGTAAAGAAATTATATTCAAAAAGTAAATTTATGTACCTTTTCAGCTTCCCGAGTGTTGATTACAGGGTTGCGCTAGATATAGCTTTCATCAAATTAAACATGTGATAAATGAAAAACTTTTAATGCCTGAGATGCACCAATCAGTCTTTTCATAGTATAATATATGCCACTGATAAATATTGTAACGGGTTAGTCTGGGGTGCCAGTTAGAGTCACATCTGACAATTCAATAAAGAAAATCTTTATATACCCGCACAAATAAAAAAAAGAGCAAAAACCAGAAATTATGTCCATATCAACCAGAAATGAAAAACAAATGGAGCAAAGTAGATTTTTGAAATTATATTCAATGCAGTATGCAAGAAGAATCAATCATAAAACAAACAAAACCAGCGGTGTGAGCCAGGTAAACTCAGTGCGTTTGAACTGAACTGAACTGAACTAATTCAGTTCAGTTCACCTTTCACAGGTAACTGGCTCCACCTCCTCCTCGTTTATCCCCGCAGCGTCTCAGCGCTTAAACACAGTCGGACGCTGGGCGTCTTCTGACTTCAGCGGGGAAGCATAGAGTGGGTTGTTCCACTGTGGAAACTGGACGGTCATTGGATAAACGCTGGGCTTTGTCTCACCCTCAGACGCTTAGCGTCTCTGGGGGTCTATGAGACAGTGGGCTGGGCTGGACGCTGGGCTCTGCATGATGATTGGATGATCTGTCAGAGGCCGAATCCCTTTTTGGATTGACAGTGAAATGAGCCAGTCAGCGATCTTGAGGTATAACCCTCTACCGGAGCATCTTCTTAGTTTTACATTCAGTTGTTCTGGACTGATCCGGTGGCTTAATAATTGTTTTTTTTTGGTTAAAGTCTAACATTTTGAAATAAAGAAGTATTGTTACTGATGTTTTGGTGGCTTTCAATTTTTTGGTTGGATACAAGTTCTGACAATTATTAGTCTGTATGTTTTTAGTACCACTCTGACTTCTCACATTAAAAAGCAAGCAATTGTCGGTAGAATAAAAAAGATAATTGAATTAAATCTTAGATCCTAAAATAGCTGTGATGTTTTGGTGGCTTTCAGTTGTTGTTTTTGTGTGTGTGTGTGTGTGTGTGTGTGTGTGTGTGTGTGTGTGTGTGTGTGTGTGTGTGTGTGTGTGTGTGCGTGTGTGTGTGTGTGTGTGTGTGTGTGTGTGTGTGTGTGTGTGTGTGTGTGTGTGTGTTATCCATAAGTCCCTACAATTCTTGGTCTGTTTGTTTTCAGTACCACTCTGACTTCTTACACACAAGATATCAAGTAATTAGTGTGGAATAGCAGAGATTTTTAGTGTTGAAGTTTAGGATCCTCAAATAGAAAAGTAATATCTCTGATGTTGTGGTTAGCTTTCAAATTTTTTTTTATCCATAGTTCTGACAATTCTTGGTCTGTACGTTTTAAGTACCACTATGACTTCACATAGGCTCAATCAATTTTACTGAAGAATAACAGAGATTTTCAAAGTTTAAAGTCTTACATTTTAAAATGGAGTAAAATCTCTGATGTTTTGGTGGCTTTTATTTATTTTTTTAATTATTATTGTTTTTTTTTTTTTTTTTGTTATATACAAGTTCCTTCCATTTTTGGTCTGTATGTTTTCAGTGCCACTCTGACTTCTCACCATAGAATAGAACTTATTGTCATTGTAATACGTACAACGAAATTGAAGTCACAGCAGCAATCAAGAAAACAAAAGTAAGAAAGTGCAAAAAGGTCCATAATAAAAAAGATGATGACAGCTTGTCTATCATTCTCCAGTTCAGCCAGCCTCCACCTCCACAGGGTCCAGGACTGAGCTTCAGTCATGCTCCATCTCTGTTTTCTGTATCTTGTGGTGAAGCTTTTCCAACATGGCGTTGGTGTCTGATGTTAGCTCCGTTAGCCATGTCTGTGAATATCATGATGCTACTCAGCCCTCTGGTGAGCATAGCATAGCTAGCTTGTCCATCTTATTGGATAAAGATCTTACGTATCCAATAACGATGAATGGAAGGACAGGTCCATGTCGTCACTTCTTAAGCTCACACCTGAGAACCAGCATGTCGTCCTCACCTCCTACTCCTCACCTTGTGGGAAGACATCAGGCCTTACACCAGTTAGCGTTGACACGCTACAGGCTGCAAACAGCTGAGTTCCCATATAAACAATGGTTACATGTAGGAGCTCCAGACAAACAGGAGAAAAAGTAGTAAAAATATCACTGAAGCCACAGAAAGTTTGGTGTCCATGACCAACAAATGAGCCATACAAATCAATGATCCACTCCAAATACAAAGATTACAAAATAAGAGACGAAAAAAATTACAAGAAACGGACAGAGAAGAAAGAGCTGCTGCAAAAGACAGCCATAACCAACTGAGCTGTGCCCAGCAATATGTTGTACTATGTGATCGTTATTTATCTTATTTGTGTTTAACTGAAACACATTCCTACCTGTACAACACTATACCTGTACACCTAACCCCCTAACCCTATATCTTCATTACTGCTCTGGGTGCTCCATTAAACCCTATTCAGTGCCACAACAAGTTTAATCTTTATGACTAGACTTTTAATTTAATCTGACACGTGAACTGCAGGTGTCTTGCCGCCCTGCTCTTGCACTCCATGAACACTGCTCAAACAGGGTGTATACAAGCAAGTGTATACAAGGGTGTGCAACCTTTTCTCAGAACAGTACTCAATTTGTTAATTGATCAAGGGCACCATCTAGTGACCATATTTAACACATATCTAACAGCAAACTCAGGAAAAGGTAAAAATAAGTGTAATCTTATGGTGCTTTTAATATTTTGTCATATATAAGTTCGTTTTGCTCTGAAAATTATTTTTGGTTGAAACAAACACTGTGATTCAGCTTAATTTGCAAAATCTTTATTTTTCTTTTTTATGTCATCACTCTTTGGAGGATCACTGTGCAGAAATTCAGATCAGCTATCAAAGTTAAAATTTGTCACCCAACACATGGGTAAAAATCAAATTCAGGAAAATTTACTCCAAAATGTGAGTATCATAGTTTCAAATTGTGGTTTTCAAGTGAATTTCATGTTTTGGTTTTTCTCGCTCTACAACGCGTTTTGGTTCATTTCACCATGACGCTCTGATGCAGGTACAAGAAAGACTGTGGAATCACTATGCTTTTGTGACACTATAACTGAAATGAGCTATTCAGAGTCCAAATCCATGTAATTACTTGTCCTGAGCCCTTTCGTTGCTGTTTTGGCTCCAGCATGGTATTGTTGAGCTTTGTATAATCATTGCACCTTTCTGCATTCTCTGTCCTCTTAAGCCTTTTTCCTGCAGAGGCTGTGATATTCAACCCACAAAACGTGAGAAACTTTAAAATAAAAGGCAAAACAATCGCGAATGACTTGCTTTAGAACTGAAAGTATGATTTTGAATAATATCTCATTAATAGGTTTTTCTCGCAAAAGCAAAGCGTGTTGGTGCTTGACCACGACTGTTTGATGCAAGTTCAAAGGAACTGTGAAATCAACAATGCTTTTGTGACACATTTATTGAAATGAGTAGTTCAGAGTACTTTTCTTGTGTCCTGAACCTTTTCGGTGTTGATTCGTCATACAGCATGTTGTTGTGTCTTTTTGGTGTTTCTTGCTCTGAAAAGCGTTTTGGTTCATATCACAATGACGCTCTGATATGCAGGTACAAGAAAGACTGTGGAATCACTATGCATTTTGTGACACTATAACTGAAATGAGCTATTCAGAGTCCAAATCAATGTAATTCCGTAACCTGACCTTTTTTCACTGCTGTTTTGGCATCCAGCATGGAATTGTTGAGCTTTGCATAATCATTGCACCCCTCTGCATTCTCCTTCCTCTAAAGCCTTTTTCCTGCAGAGGCTGTGATATTTAACCCCCAAAACGTGAGAAACTTTAAAATACAAGGCAAAACAATAGCGAATGAGTTGCTTTAGAACTGAAAGTATGATTTTGAATAAAAACTCATTAATAGGTTTTTCTCGCAAAAGCAAAGCGTGTTGGTGCTTGACCACGACTGTATGATACAGGTTCAAGGGAACGTTGAAATCAACAATGCTTTTGTTACACATTTATTGAAATGAGTAGTTCAGAGTACTTTTCTTGTGTCCTGAACCATTTCGGTGTTGTTTCGTCATACAGCATGTTGTTGTGCATCTTTTTGGTGTTTCTCGCTCAGAAAAGCGTTTTGGTTCATATCACAATGACGCACTGATATGCAGGAAGCAGAAAGACTGTGGAATCAATATGCTTTTGTGACACTATAACTGAAATGAGCTATTCAGAGTCCAAATCCATGTACTTACTTGTCCTGAGCCCTTTCGTTGCTGTTTTGGCATCCAGCATGGTATTGTTGAGCTTTGTATAATCATTGCACCTTTCTGCAATCTCTGTCCTCTAAAGCCTTTTTCCTGCAGAGGCCGTGATATTTAACCCCCAAAACAGGAGAAACTTTAAAATACAAGGCAAAACAATAGCGAATGAGTTAGAACTGAAAGTATGATTTTGAATAAAAACTCATTAATAGGTTTTTCTCGCAAAAGCAAAGCGTGTTGGTGCTTGACCACGACTGTATGATACAGGTTCAAAGGGAACGTTGAAATCAACAATGCACTTGTTACACATTTATTGAAATGAGTAGTTCAGAGTACTTTTCTTGTGTCCTGAACCTTTTCGGTGTTCCTTCGTCATACAGCATGTTGTTGTGCATCTTTTTGGTGTTTCTCGCTCAGAAAAGCGTTTTGGTTCATTTCACCCTGACGCTCTGAGGCAGGTAAAAGAAAGACTGTGGAATCAATATGCTTTTGTGACACTATAACTGAAATGAGCTATTCAGAGTCCAAATCCATGTAATTCCGTAACCTGACCTTTTTTCATTGCTGTTTTGGCATCCAGCATGGTATTTTTGAGCTTTGTATCATCATTGCACCATTCTGCATTCTCTTTCCTCTTGAGCTTTTTTCCTGAAGCGGCTGTGATATTCAAGCCCCAAAACGTGAGAAACTTTAAAATACAAGGCAAAACAATCGCGAATGAGTTGCTTTAAAACTGAAAGTGTGATTTTGAATAATATCTCATTAATAGGTTTTTCTCGCTAAAGCAAAGCGTGTTGGTGCTTGACCATGACTGTAGACGCAGTTTTAAGGGAACTGAGAAATCAACAATGCTTTTGTGACACACTTTCTGAAATGAGTAGTTCAAAATACTTTTCTTGTGTCCTGAACCATTTTGGTGTTGTTTCGTCATACAGCATGTTGTTGTGCATCTTTTTGGTGTTTCTCGCTCAGAAAAGCGTTTTGGTTCATTTCACCCTGACGCTCTGAGGCAGGTAAAAGAAAGACTGTGGAATCAATATGCTTTTGTGACACTATAACTGAAATGAGCTATTCAGAGTCCAAATCCATGTACTTACTTGTCCTGAGCCCTTTCGTTGCTGTTTTGGCATCCAGCATGGTATTGTTGAGCTTTGTATAATCATTGCACCTTTCTGCAATCTCTGTCCTCTAAAGCCTTTTTCCTGCAGAGGCCGTGATATTTAACCCCCAAAACAGGAGAAACTTTAAAATACAAGGCAAAACAATAGCGAATGAGTTAGAACTGAAAGTATGATTTTGAATAAAAACTCATTAATAGGTTTTTCTCGCAAAAGCAAAGCGTGTTGGTGCTTGACCACGACTGTATGATACAGGTTCAAGGGAACGTTGAAAACAACAATGCTTTTGTGACACATTTATTGAAATGAGTGATTCAGAGTACTTTTCTTGTGTCCTGAACCATTTTGGTGTTGTTTCGTCATACAGCATGTTGTTGTGCATCTTTTTGGTGTTTCTCGCTCAGAAAAGCGTTTTGGTTCATTTCACCCTGACGCTCTGAGGCAGGTAAAAGAAAGATTGTGGAATCAATATGCTTTTGTGACACTATAACTGAAATTAGCTATTCAGAGTCCAAATCCATGTAATTCCGTAACCTGACCTTTTTTCACTGCTGTTTTGGCATCCAGCATGGAATTGTTGAGCTTTGTATAATCATTGCACCTTTCTGCATTCTCTGCATCCTCTAGAGCTGTTTTTCTGAAGCGGCTGTGATATTTATCCCACAAAACGTGAGAAACTTTAAAATACAAGGCAAAACAATCGCGAATGACTTGCTTTAGAACTGAAAGTATGATTTTGAATCATATCTCATTAATAGGTTTCTCTCGCAAAAGCAAAGCGTGTTGGTGCTTGACCACGACTGTATGATGATGCAGGTTCAAAGGAACTGTGAAATCAACAATGCACTTGTTACACACTTACTGAAACGAGTACTTCAGAGTACCCTTCTTGTGTCCTGAACCTTTTCGGTGTTGAATCGTCATACAGCACGTTGTTGTGTCTTTTTGGTGTTTCTTGCTCTGAAACGCGTTTTGGTTCATATCACAATGACGCACTGATATGCAGGTACAAGAAAGACTGTGGAATCACTATGCTTTTGTGACACTATAACTGAAATGAGCTATTCAGAGTCCAAATCCATGTAATTCCGTAACCTGACCTTTTTTCATTGCTGTTTTGGCATCCAGCATGGAATTGTTGAGCTTTGTATAATCATTGCACCTTTCTGCATTCACTGTCCTCTATAGCCTTTTTCCTGCAGAGGCTGTGATATTTAACCCCCAAAACGTGAGAAACTTTAAAATACAAGGCAAAACAATAGCGAATGAGTTGCTTTAGAACTGAAAGTATGATTTTGAATAAAGACTCATTAATAGGTTTTTCTCGCAAAAGCAAAGCGTGTTGGTGCTTGACCACGACTGTATGATACAGGTTCAAGGGAACGTTGAAAAACAACAATGCTTTTGTGACACATTTATTGAAATGAGTAGTTCAGAGTACTTTTCTTGTGTCCTGAACCTTTTCGGTGTTGATTCGTCATACAGCATATTGTTTTGTCTTTTTGGTGTTTCTCAATTTGCAAAGCGTTTTGGTTCATTTCACCTTGACGCTCTGATGCAGGTACAAGAAATCACTATGCTTTTGTGACACTATAACTGAAATGAGCTATTCAGAGTCCAAATCCATGTACTTACTTGTCCTGAGCCCTTTCGTTGCTGTTTTGGCATCCAGCATGGCATTGTGCAGCTTTGTATAATCATTGCACCTTTCTGCATTCTCTGTCCTCTTAAGCCTTTTTCCTGCAGAGGCTGTGATATTTAACCCACAAAACGTGAGAAACTTTAAAATACAAGGCAAAACAATCGCGAACGACTTGCTAAAGCGCTGAAAGTATGATTTTGAATAATATCTCATTAATAGGTTTTTCTCGCAAAAGCAAAGCGTGTTGGTGCTTGACCACGACTGTATGATGCAGGTTCAAGGAAACTATGAAAACAACAATGCTTTTGTGACACATTTATTGAAATGAGTAGTTCAGAGTACTTTTCTTGTGTCCTGAACCTTTTCGGTGTTGTTTTGTCATACAGCATGTTGTTGTGCATCTTTTTGGTGTTTCTCGCTCAGAAAAGCGTTTTGGTTCATTTCACCCTGACGGTCTGAGGCAGGTAAAAGAAAGACTGTGGAATCAATATGCTTTTGTGACACTATAACTGAAATGAGCTATTCAGAGTCCAAATCCATGTACTTACTTGTCCTGAGCCCTTTCGTTGCTGTTTTGGCATCCAGCATAGCATTGTTGAGCTTTGTATAATCATTGCACCTTTCTGCATTCTCTGTCCTCTAAAGCCTTTTTTCCTGCAGAGGCTGTGATATTTAACCCACAAAACGTGAGAAACTTTAAAATAAAAGGCAAAACAATCGCGAATGACTTGCTTTAGAACTGAAAGTATGATTTTGAATAATATCTCATTAATAGGTTTTTCTCGCAAAAGCAAAGCGTGTTGGTGCTTGACCACGACTGTTTGATGCAGGTTCAAAGGAACTGTGAAATCAACAATGCTTTTGTGACACATTTATTGAAATGAGTAGTTCAGAGTACTTTTCTTGTGTCCTGAACCTTTTCGGTGTTGATTCGTCATACAGCATGTTGTTGTGTCTTTTTGGTGTTTCTTCCTCTGAAACGCGTTTTGGTTCATATCACAATGACGCTCTGATATGCAGGTACAAGAAAGACTGTGGAATCACTATGCTTTTGTGACACTATAACTGAAATGAGCTATTCAGAGTCCACATCCATGTAATTCCGTAACCGGACCTTTTTTCACTGCTGTTTTGGCATCCAGCATGGAATTGTTGAGCTTTGTATAATCATTGCACCTTTCTGCATTCTCTGTCCTCTAAAGCCTTTTTTCCTGAAGCGGCTGTGATATTTAACCCACAAAACGTGAGAAACTTTAAAATAAAAGGCAAAACAATCGCGAATGACTTGCTTTAGAACTGAAAGTATGATTTTGAATAATATCTCATTAATAGGTTTTTCTCGCAAAATCAAAGCGTGTTGGTGCTTGACCACGACTGTATGATGCAGGTTCAAGGGAACTGTGAAATCAACAATGCTTTTGTGACACATTTATTGAAATGAGTAGTTCAGAGTACTTTTCTTGTGTCCTGAACCTTTTCGGTGTTCCTTCGTCATACAGCATGTTGTTGTGCATCTTTTTGGTGTTTCTCGCTCAGAAAAGCGTTTTGGTTCATTTCACCCTGACGCTCTGAGGCAGGTACAAGAAAGACTGTGGAATCAATATGCTTTTGTGACACTATAACTGAAATGAGCTATTCAGAGTCCAAATCCATGTACTTACTTGTCCTGAGCCCTTTCGTTGCTGTTTTGGCATCCAGCATAGCATTGTTGAGCTTTGTATAATCATTGCACCTTTCTGCATTCTCTGCATCCTCTAGAGCTTTTTTCCTGAAGCGGCTGTGATATTTTATCCCCAAAACGTGAGAAACTTTAAAATACAAGGCAAAACAATAGCGAACGACTTGCTAAAGCGGTGAAAGTGTGATTTTGAATAATATCTATTAATAGGTTTTTCTCGCAAAAGCAAAGCGTGTTGGTGCTTGACCACGACTGTATGATACAGGTTCAAAGGGAACGTTGAAATCAACAATGCACTTGTTACACATTTATTGAAATGAGTAGTTCAGAGTACTTTTCTTGTGTCCTGAACCTTTTCGGTGTTCCTTCGTCATACAGCATGTTGTTGTGCATCTTTTTGGTGTTTCTCGCTCAGAAAAGCGTTTTGGTTCATTTCACCCTGACGCTCTGATGCAGGTACAAGAAAGACTGTGGAATCACTATGCTTTTGTGACACTATAACTGAAATGAGCTATTCAGAGTCCAAATCCATGTAATTCCGTAACCTGACCTTTTTTCATTGCTGTTTTGGCATCCAGCATGGTATTTTTGAGCTTTGTATCATCATTGCACCATTCTGCATTCTCTTTCCTCTTGAGCTTTTTTCCTGAAGCGGCTGTGATATTCAAGCCCCAAAACGTGAGAAACTTTAAAATACAAGGCAAAACAATCGCGAATGAGTTGCTTTAAAACTGAAAGTGTGATTTTGAATAATATCTCATTAATAGGTTTTTCTCGCTAAAGCAAAGCGTGTTGGTGCTTGACCATGAGTGTAGACGCAGTTTTAAGGGAACTGAGAAATCAACAATGCTTTTGTGACACACTTTCTGGAATGAGTAGTTCAAAATACTTTTCTTGTGTCCTGAACCATTTTGGTGTTGTTTCGTCATACAGCATGTTGTTGTGCATCTTTTTGGTGTTTCTCGCTCAGAAAAGCGTTTTGGTTCATTTCACCCTGACGCTCTGAGGCAGGTAAAAGAAAGACTGTGGAATCAATATGCTTTTGTGACACTATAACTGAAATGAGCTATTCAGAGTCCAAATCAATGTACTTACTTGTCCTGAGCCCTTTCGTTGCTGTTTTGGCATCCAGCATGGTATTGTTGAGCTTTGTATAATCATTGCACCTTTCTGCATTCTCTGTCCTCTAAAGCCTTTTTTCCTGCAGAGGCTGTGATATTTAACCCACAAGACGTGAGAAACTTTAAAATAAAAGGCAAAACAATCGCGAATGACTTGCTTTAGAACTGAAAGTATGATTTTGAATAATATCTCATTAATAGGTTTTTCTCGCAAAAGCAAAGCGTGTTGGTGCTTGACCACGACTGTTTGATGCAGGTTCAAAGGAACTGTGAAATCAACAATGCTTTTGTGACACATTTATTGAAATGAGTAGTTCAGAGTACTTTTCTTGTGTCCTGAACCTTTTCGGTGTTGATTCGTCATACAGCATGTTGTTGTGTCTTTTTGGTGTTTCTTCCTCTGAAACGCGTTTTGGTTCATATCACAATGACGCTCTGATATGCAGGTACAAGAAAGACTGTGGAATCACTATGCTTTTGTGACACTATAACTGAAATGAGCTATTCAGAGTCCACATCCATGTAATTCCGTAACCGGACCTTTTTTCACTGCTGTTTTGGCATCCAGCATGGAATTGTTGAGCTTTGTATAATCATTGCACCTTTCTGCGTTCTCTGTCCTCTAAAGCCTTTTTCCTGCAGAGGCTGTGATATTTAACCCCCAAAACGTGAGAAACTTTAAAATACAAGGCAAAACAATAGCGAATGAGTTGCTTTAGAACTGAAAGTATGATTTTGAATAATATCTCATTAATAGGTTTTTCTCGCAAAAGCAAAGCGTGTTGGTGCTTGACCACGACTGTATGATACAGGTTCAAGGGAACGTTGAAATCAACAATGCTTTTGTTACACATTTATTGAAATGAGTAGTTCAGAGTACTTTTCTTGTGTCCTGAACCTTTTCGGTGTTCCTTCGTCATACAGCATGTTGTTGTGCATCTTTTTGGTGTTTCTCGCTCAGAAAAGCGTTTTGGTTCATTTCACCCTGACGCTCTGAGGCAGGTACAAGAAAGACTGTGGAATCACTATGCTTTTGTGACACTATAACTGAAATGAGCTATTCAGAGTCCAAATCCATGTACTTACTTGTCCTGAGCCCTTTCGTTGCTGTTTTGGCATCCAGCATAGCATTGTTGAGCTTTGTATAATCATTGCACCTTTCTGCATTCTCTGCATCCTCTAGAGCTTTTTTCCTGAAGCGGCTGTGATATTTTATCCCCAAAACGTGAGAAACTTTAAAATACAAGGCAAAACAATAGCGAACGACTTGCTAAAGCGGTGAAAGTGTGATTTTGAATAATATCTATTAATAGGTTTTTCTCGCAAAAGCAAAGCGTGTTGGTGCTTGACCACGACTGTATGATACAGGTTCAAAGGGAACGTTGAAATCAACAATGCACTTGTTACACATTTATTGAAATGAGTAGTTCAGAGTACTTTTCTTGTGTCCTGAACCTTTTCGGTGTTCCTTCGTCATACAGCATGTTGTTGTGCATCTTTTTGGTGTTTCTCGCTCAGAAAAGCGTTTTGGTTCATTTCACCCTGACGCTCTGATGCAGGTACAAGAAAGACTGTGGAATCACTATGCTTTTGTGACACTATAACTGAAATGAGCTATTCAGAGTCCAAATCCATGTAATTCCGTAACCTGACCTATTTTCATTGCTGTTTTGGCATCCAGCATGGTATTTTTGAGCTTTGTATCATCATTGCACCATTCTGCATTCTCTTTCCTCTTGAGCTTTTTTCCTGAAGCGGCTGTGATATTCAAGCCCCAAAACGTGAGAAACTTTAAAATAAAAGGCAAAACAATCGCGAATGAGTTGCTTTAAAACTGAAAGTGTGATTTTGAATAATATCTCATTAATAGGTTTTTCTCGCTAAAGCAAAGCGTGTTGGTGCTTGACCATGACTGTAGACGCAGTTTTAAGGGAACTGAGAAATCAACAATGCTTTTGTGACACACTTTCTGAAATGAGTAGTTCAAAATACTTTTCTTGTGTCCTGAACTATTTTGGTGTTGTTTCGTCATACAGCATGTTGTTGTGCATCTTTTTGGTGTTTCTCGCTCAGAAAAGCGTTTTGGTTCATTTCACCCTGACGGTCTGAGGCAGGTAAAAGAAAGACTGTGGAATCAATATGCTTTTGTGACACTATAACTGAAATGAGCTATTCAGAGTCCAAATCCATGTACTTACTAGTCCTGAGCCATTTCGTTGCTGTTTTGGCATCCAGCATGGTATTGTTGAGCTTTGTATAATCATTGCACCTTTCTGCATTCTCTGTCCTCTAAAGCCTTTTTTCCTGCAGAGGCTGTGATATTCAAGCCCCAAAACGTGAGAAACTTTAAAATACAAGGCAAAACAATCGCGAATGACTTGCTTTAGAACTGAAAGTATGATTTTGAATAATATCTCATTAATAGGTTTTTCTCGCAAAAGCAAAGCGTGTTGGTGCTTGACCACGACTGTTTGATGCAAGTTCAAAGGAACTGTGAAATCAACAATGCTTTTGTGACACATTTATTGAAATGAGTAGTTCAGAGTACTTTTCTTGTGTCCTGAACCTTTTCGGTGTTGATTCGTCATACAGCATGTTGTTGTGTCTTTTTGGTGTTTCTTCCTCTGAAACGCGTTTTGGTTCATATCACAATGACGCTCTGATATGCAGGTACAAGAAAGACTGTGGAATCACTATGCTTTTGTGACACTATAACTGAAATGAGCTATTCAGAGTCCACATCCATGTAATTCCGTAACCGGACCTTTTTTCATTGCTGTTTTGGCACCCAGCATGGTATTGTTGAGCTTTGTATAATCATTGCACCTTTCTGCATTCTCTGTCCTCTAAAGCCTTTTTTCCTGCAGAGGCTGTGATATTTAACCCCCAAAACGTGAGAAACTTTAAAATACAAGGCAAAACAATAGCGAATGAGTTGCTTTAGAACTGAAAGTATGATTTTGAATAATATCTCATTAATAGGTTTTTCTCGCAAAAGCAAAGCGTGTTGGTGCTTGACCACGACTGTATGATACAGGTTCAAGGGAACGTTGAAATCAACAATGCTTTTGTTACACATTTATTGAAATGAGTAGTTCAGAGTACTTTTCTTGTGTCCTGAACCTTTTCGGTGTTCCTTCGTCATACAGCATGTTGTTGTGCATCTTTTTGGTGTTTCTCGCTCAGAAAAGCGTTTTGGTTCATTTCACCCTGACGCTCTGAGGCAGGTACAAGAAAGACTGTGGAATCACTATGCTTTTGTGACACTATAACTGAAATGAGCTATTCAGAGTCCAAATCCATGTACTTACTTGTCCTGAGCCCTTTCGTTGCTGTTTTGGCATCCAGCATAGCATTGTTGAGCTTTGTATAATCATTGCACCTTTCTGCATTCTCTGCATCCTCTAGAGCTTTTTTCCTGAAGCGGCTGTGATATTTTATCCCCAAAACGTGAGAAACTTTAAAATACAAGGCAAAACAATAGCGAACGACTTGCTAAAGCGGTGAAAGTGTGATTTTGAATAATATCTATTAATAGGTTTTTCTCGCAAAAGCAAAGCGTGTTGGTGCTTGACCACGACTGTATGATACAGGTTCAAAGGGAACGTTGAAATCAACAATGCACTTGTTACACATTTATTGAAATGAGTAGTTCAGAGTACTTTTCTTGTGTCCTGAACCTTTTCGGTGTTCCTTCGTCATACAGCATGTTGTTGTGCATCTTTTTGGTGTTTCTCGCTCAGAAAAGCGTTTTGGTTCATTTCACCCTGACGCTCTGATGCAGGTACAAGAAAGACTGTGGAATCACTATGCTTTTGTGACACTATAACTGAAATGAGCTATTCAGAGTCCAAATCCATGTAATTCCGTAACCTGACCTATTTTCATTGCTGTTTTGGCATCCAGCATGGTATTTTTGAGCTTTGTATCATCATTGCACCATTCTGCATTCTCTTTCCTCTTGAGCTTTTTTCCTGAAGCGGCTGTGATATTCAAGCCCCAAAACGTGAGAAACTTTAAAAATAAAAGGCAAAACAATCGCGAATGAGTTGCTTTAAAACTGAAAGTGTGATTTTGAATAATATCTCATTAATAGGTTTTTCTCGCTAAAGCAAAGCGTGTTGGTGCTTGACCATGACTGTAGACGCAGTTTTAAGGGAACTGAGAAATCAACAATGCTTTTGTGACACACTTTCTGAAATGAGTAGTTCAAAATACTTTTCTTGTGTCCTGAACTATTTTGGTGTTGTTTCGTCATACAGCATGTTGTTGTGCATCTTTTTGGTGTTTCTCGCTCAGAAAAGCGTTTTGGTTCATTTCACCCTGACGGTCTGAGGCAGGTAAAAGAAAGACTGTGGAATCAATATGCTTTTGTGACACTATAACTGAAATGAGCTATTCAGAGTCCAAATCCATGTACTTACTAGTCCTGAGCCATTTCGTTGCTGTTTTGGCATCCAGCATGGTATTGTTGAGCTTTGTATAATCATTGCACCTTTCTGCATTCTCTGTCCTCTAAAGCCTTTTTTCCTGCAGAGGCTGTGATATTCAAGCCCCAAAACGTGAGAAACTTTAAAATACAAGGCAAAACAATCGCGAATGACTTGCTTTAGAACTGAAAGTATGATTTTGAATAATATCTCATTAATAGGTTTTTTTTGCAAAAGCAAAGCGTGTTGGTGCTTGACCACGACTGTTTGATGCAAGTTCAAAGGAACTGTGAAATCAACAATGCTTTTGTGACACATTTATTGAAATGAGTAGTTCAGAGTACTTTTCTTGTGTCCTGAACCTTTTCGGTGTTGATTCGTCATACAGCATGTTGTTGTGTCTTTTTGGTGTTTCTTCCTCTGAAACGCGTTTTGGTTCATATCACAATGACGCTCTGATATGCAGGTACAAGAAAGACTGTGGAATCACTATGCTTTTGTGATACTATAACTGAAATGAGCTATTCAGAGTCCACATCCATGTAATTCCGTAACCGGACCTTTTTTCATTGCTGTTTTGGCACCCAGCATGGTATTGTTGAGCTTTGTATAATCATTGCACCTTTCTGCATTCTCTGTCCTCTAAAGCCTTTTTTCCTGCAGAGGCTGTGATATTTAACCCACAAAACGTGAGAAACTTTAAAATAAAAGGCAAAACAATCGCGAATGACTTGCTTTAGAACTGAAAGTATGATTTTGAATAATATCTCATTAATAGGTTTTTCTCGCAAAATCAAAGCGTGTTGGTGCTTGACCACGACTGTATGATGCAGGTTCAAGGGAACTGTGAAATCAACAATGCTTTTGTGACACATTTATTGAAATGAGTAGTTCAGAGTACTTTTCTTGTGTCCTGAACCTTTTCGGTGTTCCTTCGTCATACAGCATGTTGTTGTGCATCTTTTTGGTGTTTCTCGCTCAGAAAAGCGTTTTGGTTCATTTCACCCTGACGCTCTGATGCAGGTACAAGAAAGACTGTGGAATCACTATGCTTTTGTGACACTATAACTGAAATGAGCTATTCAGAGTCCAAATCCATGTAATTCCGTAACCTGACCTTTTTTCATTGCTGTTTTGGCATCCAGCATGGTATTTTTGAGCTTTGTATCATCATTGCACCATTCTGCATTCTCTGTCCTCTTGAGCTTTTTTCCTGAAGCGGCTGTGATATTCAAGCCCCAAAACGTGAGAAACTTTAAAATACAAGGCAAAACAATCGCGAATGAGTTGCTTTAAAACTGAAAGTGTGATTTTGAATAATATCTCATTAATAGGTTTTTCTCGCTAAAGCAAAGCGTGTTGGTGCTTGACCATGACTGTAGACGCAGTTTTAAGGGAACTGAGAAATCAACAATGCTTTTGTGACACACTTTCTGAAATGAGTAGTTCAAAATACTTTTCTTGTGTCCTGAACCTTTTCGGTGTTCATTCGTCATACAGCATATTGTTGTGTCTTTTTGGTGTTTCTCGATTTGCAAAGCGTTTTGGTTCATTTCACCCTGACGCTCTGATGCAGGTACAAGAAAGACTGTGGAATCACTATGCTTTTGTGAGCTTTGTATCATCATTGCACCTTTCTGCATGCTCTGTCCCCTTTACCATTTTTCCTGCAAAAGCTGGGGAACACAATTGCGAACGAGTGTACCTAGAGTTTAAAGTATGATTTCAAATTATAAGTCATTTATGGGTAATTTTTTGCTAAAGCAAAGAGTTTTTGATGTTTTACCACTAATATATGATGCAGGTAAATGGGAACTGTAACACAATTAAACTTTTCACACTACTACTGAAATTAGTAGTACATTTCCCATGTCCTACGCCTTTTCGGTGTTGTTTTGTCATACAGCATGGTGTTGTTGCGTCTTTGTTGTCATTGCATATCAATACCTCTGCTTTCTCTCCCCTTTTCAGCTTTTCATATTTGACATAGAAGACACACGAGTTACATCAAAATGACTTTGGAAACAGTCCAAAATGTCTTTATTATGAGAACTGAAATTACGAGATTAAATATTTTTTTAATTTTCCCTTTTCGCTCTGCATGGCTTTTTTCGTTCACTAAACAGACTAAACAGGTCCATTGCCATCCTTACTACTTTGTGACTTACTCAGTGCTGTGTTATCTATGTAAAACAAAAATCCATCTTATTTACTATTGTGCGTTTTCAGTGCTGTTTTGGCATCCGGCATAGTAATGTTGTTATTACTGTCATCATTTCACATTTCTGCTATCTCTGCCCTCCATAAACCTTTCCTGCTTGCATTCACATCCAGGAGAAAACAATCGGAAAAGGTGTGTTCAAGAGTGATTTTAAATGATGAACAAAAAGCTTTTAAAATCAAACATCAAACGCTTGAGTTACCTGCAAAAAGCTGACAGAAGCAATAACGATGTCTTCAGCATCTTAAATCATAAATTGAATCATTTCATGGTGTTTTTTGCTCTGCAAAGCCGTATATGCATAAAACTGTAATGCTCTAAAGAGCATTACAGTGATCATTATTTAATTAACACACAATTGCTTTTAAGCTCATATCACATAGCTTTAAGTAATACTTTTTGAATAAGTATTAACGACGTGCTATTTCACTCTGCAAAGTATAAACTCAGCTATGGCTTCTAAAAACATGAGCGGTTGTTGCTTTTTAGTGAAAACCTTACAATATTCTCTCACAATATTTTTATGTGCTTTTCAGAATACGATATCAGCAAGTTTTACTGCCTTGGAACTAAAACGTGAATGGACGACAAACCTGTACATTGTGACCACAAGATGGCAGCATGTGACTACAAGTGAAATCACTGCAAAAACAATTTCATCTTCAGTATTCAGGCTGAACATTATTGAACTAGAAAGGTGCATTGCCTTGCAGAAAATGCATTGAAAGGCTGACATCAAATACTGCAATGAAAAACTGTGAAATTAATTGCACAAAACAGTGCATGACAGCTGAAAATGCAAAACATGTAAAATAAAAACTGCATCAAGTTGTGGGACAAAGCAACGAATGACAAAATGTGAAATAGTATTGCACAGAGCTGTAAAACATTTGTCATGAACACCTTAGCTACATTGCCAAAAAAATTAAAACCAAACCAAAGCAATCAAAAAAACAAAAGGGCAAAAAGGTCAACTGGAAAACACAACAAGACAACCAGCCATGTCACTTCTGTAAGGCTCGCCCTGATGACCCAAAAGCAACAGAGGAATGGATCAAGTCTCTGGACTGCTCAGTCGGGTGCCATAAGAGCTGTGGCGAAAAGAACGGCATCTGTGACGATGACAGCTTCACCTGTCAGGAATGTGTCTAAATTACTGTTTTAAGTAGCAGTTTTTGCATAAATCCCACCTCTGATCCGCCCACCTCTACTCCTCACTCACAGTTGTCTCCTACTGCATTCACATGAATCACGCAAGTGTGTGCCTCATTATGGCCACTTCTGTCATCCCCGGCCCAGATTAGGGAAGAGGCTTGATATTTAGACATAAATAAAAGAACAAACAAAAATGGACGGTAGACAGTTAATTTGTAGTTGTAGTAATTTTGTAGTTGACTATGATGTTGTGTTTTACCTGCTTTCTGTCTCTTCCACGTTATTTCTCTGCCCTACAAAGTCCATGACAATAACATGCACATGGATTATTCTGCAAATTAGACAGCAGCGTCATTTAGTGACTTTTAGTGACTTCTTGGACAGTCAATGGTGACTTTCCTTACTGAGGAGTTGTTATGTAGAAACTGGCAATGTTTCACTCAGCTTTAATGATGTTTGAAATGGTAAACAGGCTCATTCTTTCAGGTATTTCATGACTAAACGTGATATAATTGATTAAAATAATCTGGATTAATAGTGGATTATTTGGGTATATGGTAATCTGGGGTGTTAAAAACAAAAAACAATTTACACCGAACTGAACCGAAAACCATGACTACAAAACCGTGATAAGAACCGAACAGTGGATTTTGTGAACCGTTCCATCCTTACTTAACTGAAGTGTGTGATGACACACTTCAATTAGAGCATCCTGTCTCTTATGGAGCTCCTGAGTGCAGTGAGTGTGTGTTGAAATTTTCAGTTTGCAAACCAAAAGCAATTCAATGATAGTTGTTCAGTAAACAGCAGTGACTGCAGGCAAAGCATTTAATCCTAAAGTGTAAATTAATACAAGACCACACCTCTAACAAAGACATAAAAATCACGAGTGCTTCGCATTATGTTGAAGAGAAATAGTTTAGTTTATAGTGGACTTGAGAGATTAAGTGTTGGTGAACGATAACCATGTGTGAATGATATAGCATTCATTAACAGAAGTCTGTGCTTCAGTGTAAGGGGGCCCCCAAATGAAATTTGCCTAGGGCCTCATACTCGCTTGGGCCCTGTTGTAGTATTTGTTGTATTATTTGGTCGCAAAGGGAAACTGATATCATGGAACCAAAAATATGGCCCCAATATTGTGCAGATCTACTACTAATGCTTAGCTAAAGGAGTGATTCAGATAAATGTGAAGGAAGAAAAAAGCATTTTAAACAGGAATAAAGATATCACCTCAGCTTAGTCAGAATGGACCTTCAGAAGTCAGCAGTGTGTACCAAGTATAACACAGAGATCCGTAGCTTTATACATACTGTGTGGTATTATGTGTTTATACAGGAATTTTGGGGAAAATTGTTTCAAAGTATGCTTTTTAACAAGGATTTGAGAATTGACCCTTGTATGCCTTCTGTTGGGGTTAAAATCAAGAACACCTATAATGAAAAAAGCTTTAAAAATGTGGAATGTTGGCCTATGAATTTCCCTTTGGGGAGTAATAAAGTATTCTATCTATCTATCTATCTATCTATCTATCTATCTATCTATCTATCTATCTATCTATCTATCTATCTATCTATCTATCTATCTATCTATCTATCTATGCTGCAAGAAAGTTTGTTACTTAAATGGATTTCAGAAAAGCCACCAAACCCTCTCAGAATGGCACAAAGTTATATTTACCCTGCTTTCCATAGAGTATTTGACATATTGGTCCAAAAGGAAAATTGGAACATTTCATCATATATGGACTCGGTTTCTTGATTATGTGGGACCGAGAATGTCTAAGGTATTCTGGCAGATGCATTCTAGACTGAAGGGGGTTAGCTAAAAGAGAAGGAGAGGCTCTGTTGTCTGTATCAGTTCATTCCCCGTATTTATCTATGTTTATCGTGTGTAAGTTTTGTCATGTTCATCTGTGCTGTGCCTGTATACAAGTTCGGGTTGATTGGTTCGGGTGTTGATTGGGTGGGAGAGAATAGACCAGAAAAGAATAGAATAGAACTTTGTTGTCATTGTAACAAGTACAACGAAATTGAAGTCACAGCAGCAATCAAGAAAACAAAAGTAAAAAAGTGCAAAAAGGTCCAAAAGAAAATAGATGATGACAGCTTGTCTATCATTCTCCAGTTCAGCCAGCCTTCACCTTCACAGGGTCCAGGACTGAGCTTCTTCAGTCATGCTCCATCTCTGTCTCCTGTATCCTGTGTGCTCACATCAGGTGAAGCTCTTCCAACATGGTGTTGGTGTCTGATGCTAGCTTCGTTAACCATGTTTGTGAATAGCATGATGCTACTTTGTCCTCTGGTTTTCCCTCTGTTGCTGGGTTAGCACAGCTAGCTCGTCCATCTTATTGGAGATAGATCTTACGTCCCCAATAACAATGGATGGAAGGAAAGGTCCATGTCGTCACTTCTTAACTCACACCTGAGAACCAGAACGTCGTCTTCACCTCCTTCTCCTCACCTTTTGGGAAGACATCAGGCCTTACACCAGTTAGCATTGACATGATACAGACTGCTAACAGCTGAGTTCACATGTAAACAATGTAGCCATGGTTACATGTAGGATCTCCATACAAACAGAGGAGCAAAATTAGTAAAAAATATCTGAAGCCACAAAAAGTTTGGTGTCCATGACCAACAAATGAGCCATACAAAGAAATGATCTACTCCAAACACAAACATTACGAAAAACAGACAAAAAATGACAAGAAATGGACAAAAAAAGAGAGAGCTGCTGCAAAAGGCAGCCATAGCCAACAGGGCGGCGCCTAGCTCTGTGTTTCTGACTGTATGATGATCCATAATAGGAATACTTGAGTCCAGATCAATGTGAGACGATGACAAATGCCCACATAAATGTTATGTGGGTTATTTAATCAGTTACTATGTGAGTAAAGCAGGGTCACATTATCTGATGGCTACGCTTCTTTGTCTCCTTACAGCATGTTCTTAGATAGTTTTTTTTTTTTTTTTCTTAATTATAGACACAACACTCGTTTTAAAATTTTGCTCATTTATTGAACATGTCTAGAGGGACCCCTGTCCATTCATGTTCATGGACAGGGGTCAGGGACACAGTTTTGTTAGAATAGCCAGAACAATATGACTTAATAATTAAATCAACATCTAAGTCTTGATCTAATTTTCTGCTTGCTCTGTAAGAAATCTGTGTAAGACTGAAAAAGTGTTGCTGGTGATTGGCCAGTGAGACTTTTTTTTTCGGAGGGCACCTGTGTCCACCCCTGTGTCTCCAAAGAAGGTGACTGCCAGTGTAGCAGTTGGAGAATTTTTCTGCTGGCGTTACCACTGCAGAAGGCCTCTCTCAAGGATGTTTGTTGAGATCTGGATACGGAACTGCTTTTCAACATCAACTCTTCGACAAATGGTTTCCAAGATATCATCAACATTGTCAAACAGTAAGCATAATCAGTAGATGTAAACTACATGTGTTGAAAACAAATGCACAAGGATAACTTCATGTATTTACATACTAGATATACTTTTTGATGACCTATTCTCCATTGTCCTGGCTCAAGGCATTTGCCTTACCCTTCTCAAGATCGTCTATTCCTCGACAAAAGTACAATAAGTTCAATTCCGTTGCTAGGCGCTGCCCAAGTAGCTGCCTGTTGCAGCAGTTCTCTCGTCTTTGTCCGTTTCTTGTAATTTTTTTCGTCTCTTTTTCGTCATCTTTGTATTTGGAGTGGAACATTACTTTGTAAAACTTTTTGTGGCTTTGGCGATATTTTTTTACTACTTTTCTCCTGTGTTAGTCTGGAGATCCTACATATAACCATGGCTGCATTGTTTACATGTGAAATCAGCTGTTACAAGCCTGTAGCATGTCAGTGCTAACTAGTGTAGGGCTTGATGATTTCCCTCGAGCTGAGGAGGAGGAGGAGAGGACGACGTGCTGGTTCTCGGATGTGAGCTGGGAGGTGACGACATGGACCTGTCCTTCCATCCATCGTTGTTGGGAACGTGGGATCTATCTCTGGTGGGATGGACGAGCTAGCTGTGCTAACCCAGCGGCATCGTGCTGTTCACGGACGTGGCTGACGGAGCTGACATCGGACGCCGACCCCACATTGGAGGAGCTTCGCCTGCTGTGAGCAGACAGGATCCAGGAGACAGAGACTGAACAGACTGCTGGGGAGGCTCAGTCCTGGACCCTGTGGAGGTGGAGACTGGCTGGGCTGGAGACCTAATGGACATTAATGGACATCTAATTTCTTATGGACCTTTTTGCACTTTCTATACTTTTTCTTACTTTTGTTTTCTTAAATGCTGCGGTGACTCCTGAATTTCCCCTCGGGGATAAATAAAGTATTTTCTATTCTATTCTATAAGAATCTTGGTTGAAAAGAATAGCAAAAACGGGTAATGTAAGTCGCATCTTCAAGTAAATTATTTTACTTGAAGATGCACATGCCCCATATTATATGTAATATCTTCAGATTTCTATGAAGAGAAGCACGAATTGACTTATTATTCGACTTGACTTTTAATTTGGGGGGAACTTACAACAGGTTTTCTATCAAAGCAACTCACACTCTTCTTCTCCCCTGTATAAACAACTCACTAGCAACCTCTATTGGTAGTAGGCCGTGATTGCATCTCACTATACAACATTATCTATTACCTTACCCCACACGTGCTTGCATAAAGTTTTAAGAACTCTGGGGTGAATTTGATGAAACAGATATGGCATTGGAACTTCTGATGGAGATTAATAAAACATTAACCCTGATGATCCCAGGAAGACTGGCATGTACAAACCGTTTGTCCTATTCATAAGCTGTAAAAAGTGGCGTTATCCTCAGATTCTCAAGTTTCCGAGGGTACCTTGATGTATTACACACGATGTCAGCAACATGCCGAGGAAATGCCGGGAAAGAACGATGATTTTGTGAAACTGCCATCGACATTGTTTGCAGTGTTTATTCACACGCCCTTTTTGTAAATCTGCAGAAAATGAACCATTTGCCCTAGCTCAATTCTGTGCAAAAACAAATAATTCTACACTCTGTACAAGCCCTCGATATATGTCCTGTATTTACATCTAAATAATTCTTGAGAACTGCCTTCCATCTGCTCGTTGTTATGTTTCAGCTGGGGCTGCTCTGCACCAATCAGCAACAGTTTGTGTGTTCAGAGCTTGTGGATACTTAACAACTTGTTTTTTCTTTGAGCCAAGACTTGAATGAAGTGTTCTGTACATAGGTATTCACAGTTTTCATTGATTTAAAGTAAATATTCAGAACACTTCAATGTCCGCTTTTCTTTATTGAACAGTTTCTTGCATTCTGGTTACGCTATATTAATGAGAGGTTGTTGAGTTACATCTGGCTTTAGCCCTGGTTCTTCTAAACTCACAGAAGTGTACAAATTATTATTGCAGTGAATAATGAGTCCATGAGTAAAAATGTGACAGAAGCAAAAACGGCCTAAACATTCCAATCAACTTCTCTTAGGTCTCAGAATTTGTAGATTCTGTAAGGGTAGAGCCACATCACTTTTTCCTGTGTTCTTCATGCTTGAGGAAACCTAAAAGTGTGTTGTGTATACTCCCAACTTCTTTCTAGAATTTTTCAAAATCAGAAAAATTCTATTTTCATTTCTTGCTTGGGATCCTAAGGGTTAAATACTGCCCCTCATCCTATACAATGCAGGCTTCTCAAAAGGTACTTACACACATTATCTTATCTTCTGCTGCAGACTGAGACTCCGTGCACTCCTGAACACGAAGAGCCAAAATCTGCAAAGGAAGCTATTGGCATGCTTCGAAATTCAATGACATCTAGTGCACAATAAAGACAGTGTTCTTCCCTGACACTGTGACACAGAGACTCAAACGCAGGACAACAGAGAGACACAGCAGACCAGAAAATTTGCGGTAAAGAGTTTACTAAACAACCAAAGTCAAGTCAAGTCAAGTCAAGTCAAGTCAAGTCAAGTCAAACTTTATTTATATAGCACATTTTAAAACAACCGCAGTTGGCCAAAGTGCTGTACAGGCTTAAAATCAAGATCAATAAAAACACAATCAATTAAAACAATCGTTAATAAGAATAATTTAAAACAGCTGGAAGGTAAAAGACACAATAAATAGTAGAGAAAAAAAGAACACACGGTAAATAAACACTGGCTGGAGAAGAATGCTAACCAAAGAAGTCAGGCAAAACAAGGAGCTACACAGGAGGCTACAAAACTGACTAAGACTATGCTGAAATTAACTCAAGATAAACAGAAACACTATCTCAGACTAAATGAGGCTGAGCTAGGAAACACACAACCTGCATGACAAAGGACACAGCTAAACAGACTTAACAGACCCAACCACACTACATAGCTTGCACTAGAGAGTTAGCTGACCAAGAGAGAGAGGGGAAACCTTGGTAGACAGCCTAAGAGAGGGGGGAGCTTTAAGGAAGGCAGGCTGAAGAGGTGTGCAGCGAGCCAGGGGAGGCTTTAGAGTTGGATAATCAAGCAAATACAGGTGAGCCAGGCAGAGAGGGTCCAGGATCTGAGGTACAGGAAACAGGGTGTTAAAATCCAGAGCATTATGAAAGAAAAGACTGAGTTTAAGCTTACTACTGACTGTGGTATGCAAAGATCCAGCTCACAGTAGCGGCTGCAGTCTGGTTTTATGGCAGAGGAAGGTGACTGCTGGTAAACCAGTCTGGTGATTACCAATCGCCTGCACCTGCCTGCACTCCACACACCTCACTCATGCTCACCTGGGAAAAGGAAAAGAGGGAAGGAGGGGGGAAGGGAGAGGCTGCTACTAAGCAGAGCTGGAGGCCCTGGGTGCATCTCAAAGCGATAAAGTTCCATCCTCGCTTCCTCCACTTGCGTCGTTCACTTGAGTCTTAGTTCCTCCCACCAGAGATGAGTGGGAGAGACGCGAAGAAATGAAGAGAGGAGAGAAGATGGAGGAGATTCGTTTTTAGAGCAATGGGACATCCTCTCCTCCAGAGCGTCACATGAAGCGACGTGTTTCATTGATGACGGCATCAGCTGATCACCTCTGGATCATCTGTCAGTCAGCTCTAACAGCTGATTGTGTGTCTGCACATGTGCGCTCTGATAAAACTCTGATAAAACATAAACAGTAACAGAGCTTTGTCTGTTCCTTAAACCAGTTTAAGAAACACATTGGCACGAAAAAAAACCTGCACTCTGTTTATTCTGTGTGCAGTTAAGAAGCTCGAGGATCACTTTACTGGTAAAATGCGTAATTGTTAGATTATTTATGAGTAATTTAGCCTTTATCTCGATCGTGAATTCTGAAACGTATTAATTTAACCTAGTTTATTGTGTTTCAGGAAGATATTAATGATTAGATTTCAGTATAAATTCTCCATTATATTGATTTGATGATGGTTGTGTTCAGTGTTTTGTGCTTTAAACTCACAACAAACACTTTATTACCTGATTTATGATCAGTTTCTGAACAATCCTCTGTACCTGTCCTAAGCTCGCCTTTTCTCTCTCTTTAAACTCTGTTGTGTTTGTGAAGTTTCATGGAGAGAAGTCTGAGCCCCTGCAGCGTCCAATCAGAGAGCGATATTCCATATGGGGGCGTGTCAGTCAGTGGCAAGACTTCCGCAAAGCCAGCTCTCATGTATCCTCGATCATAGCTCCTCCGATCAGTCTCCTCCATCCTCTCTCCTCTTTCCTCCAAGTACAATTACTGCTTTGGGCCAGTCTTCAAAATGGCGACTAAGAAAGTACTTCCGGTTCTGCGGAGGAGATAGGATGGAGGAGGCATGAAATTAGCGCATTGAGACGCACCCCTTGACACCACTAGAATCAGGGGGGATCGTGACTGGTCTTCTTTTGCACTGAGCACCTTGAAATATGACATATATTGTATAAGTAAAGCAGCGGTTCATTAGACAAGCAGTCACAACACATCTTAGGATAGTCATCTTGAAGTAGTGCACATAGCTGAAAAAAAGTTCCAGATTGGCCATATTTTTATGCCTAAAGAAGCTCAGGTTTGGTTAAATGGCATTAGGAATATTCACCATTATATTGGATGATATTAGTATTGGATGCTTATGTCGGTATTTACAACTGAAATGTTGTCTAGAAAAATCTGCATTGATGAGCTGTATATTTTGGTCATATGAGCAAAAAAGTTAATATAGTTGTAGGGTGGACCAACAGACTTATGTTGTAATTCTTTGCACATTAGGTCTGTTTTAAGAACAGAGATTTGCATATTTCTTCATCATAAAATCTTAAATTTTGCCTACGGGTTTTGGAACTGCAGTTAAATATCAGTACTGTGGTAGGTATCAGCTGAATAAAATTAAGTGCACCCCTTAATGACATTTTCAAATTATACACATTTTATGGTTTCATTTTCTTAATACATTACCTCTTCATGGCCCATATTCCTGGACATGTTGGCATGCCTTTTTCCAAGACCAGCCTGGGCAAGGTCAAACTCTACAGAAGAGGTTGGGGTTGTCTCCAGATTCAGGTTTAACAGTTATCCATAGACGCTAAAAGGCCTCCGAATTTTTAGATGCTGTGCCATAGGTTTTCAGACTCTGTATCTTTCACTTTCCAGAACAAGATTTCCTGTGAAAAAAAAAAACAGGTGAGATCTGATTTTGAAATATAAAAATACTATTACTATACTAAAAATACAAAAAAAAAATTAAAACATGATCATAAAGTTGCATATAAAACATTAGTTACTCAAATCACACACAAAATCACACACACACACACACACACACACACACACACACACACACACACACACACACACACACACACACACACACACACACACACACACACACAGGTAACCTGGGCCCATATTCACAAAGGTTCTCAGAGTCCTCTCAGAGAGCTCCTAACTAAAAAATTCTAGCAAGGAGTCTTAGCTTAAGAGCGATTCAGGAAGGTTGTGAGAGCAACTCTGAGCAAGGAAGAGACAGAACCTTTTATCTTAGGTTGTGTTTGAATTCATTCACTCATTCTCTACTCACTACTCACTTTATAGTGAATTAGATGTAGTGGACTATATAGTCCACTACATCTGTATAGTGAATACGGGGAAATGACGTATTCACTATATAGTCCACTACATCAGCTAAATTAAAACAACATTTCAGACACTACTCACTCACTCACCAGCCGCTAACAGTGACGTAATTACACTCGCATTGCTCATGATGATAACTAATGTTGGCCTATTTGCCGCAACAGCCAAATAAAATAGAATAACTTATTACACATTATTTATAAAATTCATAAACATTAATTTACACAGCAACTTATGCTGTATTTGAGAATTACAAAAGTCCGATGAATGCATCACTCGCAATGAACAATTTAGCGGCTAACGTCTATGTTGTTTGTTTCTCTGCTCGAAGTTGTGAGACCCGTTCATCCATGAGTTAAACAGAGAGCTTACTGTTATTCTCTGACAGGTTTTAAAGTTTTTTCATGTTATCAGTAATCACTTATCATGTAATCAGCCATTCCTTCAGTTTGAACTCATGATCGTATATATTGCTAATATAGTGAGCATCTCTAATACACTACTTTACAAAATGCATTGTGGGATACATTGAGTGGACTATATAGTGAATGACCATGCTTACTCAGATTTTGGACAGCACTACAAAATGACGTATTCACTATATAGTGCACCATATAGTGAATAAGAAGTGATTTCGGACACAGCCTTAGTGAGGACGTGTGGTTGACACTGTTGCTAGGTATGTATGACGCTCTTGACAGCTGTGATTGGTTGGTACGAGAAGAGGAAAGTATCATGCTGATAAAACTCAGCTAAATTAATAGTGACACAGCTTTCAAAATGTTTAAACATACCTCATTCACACACCGATTATATTGATTTGTTTATTGATCCGTTTACTGCACATGCTGGTCATGTTGGTTTTAATGGTGGACGCAGACTCAGCTGTCAGCACTTCCTGTGATTGCTGGCGTCCTTTTAAAAGCAGTTTGATTTGGCAGAATGACCAAAACAATGACATGGATAAAAAAAGAACGAGAGAGAGGAGCCTGCTGTTTGCACGGCTCATGAAGAAGAATAAAAGAGTACTGAGAGGGAACTTGGGTCACAGGATCCCGGCACAAGGGAAGAGGCAGACTTGGGAGTGCATCGCCCAACAAAACAATGTGACGCTCCCGCTCCTCCTTCTTAAACAGTTTTGTGGGCTACCACTCAGGGTATAACATTGGTGTCTTTGATATTAATAACTTTATGAATGTGAAAAAATTTCATGTGCTCATAAACCGGACTGTTTAGGGGGTGGATCAGCAGATAAACAGCTGTCTCAGGTGGCAGAAACTGTGTTCAGCATGTTGGGAAGTCCGACATCTGTATCTGTGTTAACTCTTAAGGCTGATTTATGCTTGGCGCATCCACAGGGTCCGCACAGCTTCATGCAGAAGAATGACGTCATTTTCGCACCTACGCCCCCATGCACAGTCCCTTTCACGTGGAAAATTTCCGCCCGCACACTCGGAAATTTCTAACCTGCCTGACGGAGCCCTGCGGACAAGATGGTGGAAGAAGGGGATCTCTTAGTGGTGGAAGTGCAGAAATATAGCGATCTCACTATCTCTCTTTACACAGAGATCACCGTGAAAACCGTGTGCTAAATAATTCATGGCGTGAAATTGTGGCCACTTTCGGCACATTAGAGGAGGAAGAGTTAGAAGAACCTGGAAAAATCTCCGGGACAGATATGTAATGTAAACTTCTTTGACTCTCGTTTAGTACTCTGGTAGACATGCGTTTGTGATACACCGGCCCATGCAGTTACTGCGGTCACGCCAGCTGCGCTTTGGAAACACTCAGTCGCACTATCTACGCTTAAAACTCGCGTGCGCATCTCAACTTCCTTGTACGGTAAAGCTTGACAGTGGCTCTGTGGTGCATTCAGGTACATCTCGGAAACTTGGGAATCTGTACAGAAATGTGTTTCACTTGCTATTATCATATCATTTGTTGGTAAACATGTACTGGTAATTAAATCATTGTTTTAATTGGTCAAAATAAAATTATATATATATATATATATATATATATATATATATATATATATATATATATATATATATATATATATATATATATATAATTTTTTTGTTTTCTACAAATTCCACCAGATTCTTGTTCTACATGACCTCAACTACCTCTGTTGTGATTTTCAAGTTGTTTCACTGCAGATTTTTCTGACAATTTCAGGTTATAGTCAAGCCCAGTATACAATATAATGTACGCTTATTTGTGCAAATTTAAAAAATTACTATAAAATAGAAATCAAATTGTTTTTTACACATTCCACCAGATTCTACTTAAACATGTCTCCACCTACCTTTGTGGTGATTTTCAAGTTGTTTCACTGCAGATTTGTCTGACAATTTCAGGTTATAGTCAAGCCCAGTAAACAATACAAGTTAAACTTCCATAGGCAAATTGAAATATTGATATAAAATAGAAATCAAATTGTTTTCTGCAAATTCCACCAGTTATATGTTCGACATGACCTCAACTACCTCTGTGGTGATTTTCAAGTTGTTTCACTGTATATTTTTCTGACAATTTCAGGTTATAGTCAAGCCCAGTATACAATGTAATTAATGCTTC